>NW_005843654.1:718-29354 GCF_000455745.1 Alligator sinensis | reverse complement strand
CCAAGGAGGTGATACTTCCCCTCTATCGGGCGCTGGTCAGACTGCAGTTGGAATACTGCGTGCAGTTTTGGGCGCCATACTTCAAGAGGGATGTGGATAAGCTGGAGAGGGTCCAGAGAAGGGCCACTCGTATGGTTAAGGGCTTGTGGCCAAGCCCTACTAGGGCACCTGGACCTGTTTAGCCTCTGCAAGAGAAGGTTGAGAGGCAACCTTGTGGCTGGCTATAAAATTCGTTATGGGGGCACAGAAGGGAATTGGTGAGGCTCTACTCACCAAGGCGCCCCTGGAGGTCGCAAGAAACAATGGCCATAAGCTAGCAGAGAGCAAATTTAGACTGGACATTAGGAAGAACTTCTTCACGGTTAGAGTGGCCAAAGTCTGAAATGGGCTCCCAAGGGAGGTGGTGCTCTCTCCTACCCTGGGGGTCTTCAAGAGGAGGTTAGAGGGGCATCTGGCTGGGGTTATCTGAACTCAGTACTCTTTCCTGCCTATGCAGGGGGTCAGACTCGGTGATCTATAGAGGTCCCTTCTGACCCTAACATCTATGAATCTATGAATCTGGGTACCAGCCCTGGGATGGCAGGTGGCACCAGGGTCAAGACTGGGTGGGCTCCAGGGGGTGGGGGGAGCTGTCCTACCTCTGGGGCAGCTGCCCCCTACCCCACATCCCTGCCCCAGGCCCAGCCACCATTCCAATCTCAGAACAGGGGCTGGAACATTATCCTAGCAGGGACAGAGGACATTGACCCACCCATGACTCCAAGATCAGAGCCAGCCCTGGCAGCAGGCAGCTGCAGGAGCACGGGACAATGTCTCAGCCTTGGCTCTGTTTGGCTGATTGGAGCCGGTGCTGGGAACCAGGTAGCTGCTGAGGGAAGGGGATATTGCTCTTCCCCCACCCCGCAAGCTGACTGGGCTGACTGGGAGCAATTTGTCTAAAAAATCACATGTGTGTGATGTGCAGAGGGATGTTCTGAAATCGCAAAACCCAAGGCAAAATTTTACAGGCTCACTGTGGCCCCAGGCTCCAATTTTGCAGGCAGAATGTGCCCCTCCTCCCCATGCCCCTGATTGGCTGGGGTGGCTGGTAGACACATGGGCTCCTGCTGCCCCACTGCTGCCTGGCCTGGCCTGGCCTTGCTCTTTGCTCTGGCCTGTACAGGGGGAAAAATAAAGCCTTCCCTGGCCACCACTGCCTCCCAGCCAGGTCACACTGCCTCTCTTCCCTGACCCAGATGTGCTCCTCCTGATGACCAAGCCCTGCTCCCACCTCCCTCCCCAGCCTCACCCAGGTGTGGGAAAGGGCCATCACTGCCCCTCTTCCTGTTGCTTCAACCAAGCCACACTCCCCACCCTGCCCCAACCCAGCTCTGCTTCCCTTGGCCCAGTCCATTCTCCCTGCCACAGTCCTGATGCCTCCACACTCTGACTGGGCTCCATCCTCCACAGCACCCAATTACTATGGGATGGGCCCAGCCAAGCCACTGTGACCATGGAAAAAAAAAAAGCAGGGCTTGGGCTATCCCTGTCTGCCTAGGCTGCAGGGCTAGAAAGCTGCATGAGGGTAGCCCTGTCTCTCAATCAGCAGCCAGGGGCAGGGGCAGCAGTTATCTTGACTGCTGCCTAGGGTGGGGAAAAAGAAAAACCTTTTATTTTTATACATGGAGCCCCAGTTTCCCCCGCTTTTTTGCATGGCTCCTTTTTTCCCGGCATTTGGTACATCCCTAGATATGCAAGTACTATTTAGGAATAAATGTAAAGGTAATATATAAGATATCCTTAGTTTTCTTAATGGTTTTGTGGCTCCTGCACTGGGTAAAATAGGATCAAACATAGTGACTTACCTGCCTAAGAGCCACGTAACTTCCATTTAGAAGTCTTACAATTGAAATAATAGTCAGGCATGTATTTCTTGTATCTGTTTTCAGATTCTGTCACACCATAATATTTAAGCACTTCCAAAATGTTAATGAATTTAACCTCACAATAGTAATGTGCGATGAACTTATTAGTTCCTCCAAAACTCCAGTTGTCATGTGGAAAATGAGACAGAGTTTAAAGCCCACATTTACAAAAGAATGCATCAGAATACAATAGGTTACATAAAATGTTTGTTAAATGACAAGAACTGAACCCAATTCCCACATGTCCCAGAACCCTAACCAGAAGACAGTTCCTTTTATGTTGTGCTTCTTTTGTTTCATAGCCAAAACAGCTATTTGTTGAGGTTGTGTTTTAGCAAAATTTGTGTTAAAAGAAATGGTAAAATTATTCATGAGCAAAATCTTGTAAAGTTAAAACTACGAATTCCTAGAATAGACCTTCATTTTCTTTTGACTGTGTTAATAAGTAAGTTATCTGTGCCAGAATTTCCTCACCTGAAGTCCCTGGCTGTTATATTCTTTACTACATAAAAGAGTGATCAAGAGCTTTACTGAGTTGCTTGAGTATGAATTTACATGAGAACCAGAACCTTTTTAGTTTTTTTTGACATGCACATTCATGGCTGCCAGCAACTTCTTATCATTCCTAAAATCTTACATTCATCTCTCAAGTTCCAGTTTGTAAAGGGCACAGCAAAATAAATAGCCTCCTATTTGAGACACTAAAAAAGTTTGTACAATTAAACATGGTCCTGTCTCAAAGGTTACTATATGAGTGCCACTAAAAGTTGAAAAATTCTTGAGCTACTCAACTCACTCATTATGAGCTCACCAGTTTTCATTTATACAAGACAAGTTGCTAGCTTATAGTTCATATTATAAAAGATTGCTCAGTGGGAGAATAAAAATCAAGATAAAAGAGCTTATTGCTGGAACAGAATTTAACATGGGACTGATGGATTTTAGCAACAGGGGAAGAACTAGTAGCTAAATGACAGTAATAATATCTTATTTATTTACAGTAAAATCCCAGTTAACTGAATATTTAAGGTGACACCTGAATCTATACATAATCAGAAGGCTTCGGCAAATAAATAATCATATCAAGATTTACCTGTCTTTTTAAAGGCCCGCTAGTTGCACATTTCTATGCAGCTTGAAATCACACGTCCAGAACAATTGTAGATTTTAGGAACTGCTCTAGACCACAGCTTTAGACAAGCCTCAAAGGGCATATCCAATGTTCAAATAATCAATAGTGTGGGTATATCCTGCAGTGAACCACCTGCTAACACTAAATAGCAAGGGATGTATAGAGGAATATTGTATTTAAATGAAACTACAAGGGCATGTCTACATGTGGGCTTTAATGGACAGTAGCCTATGCTACTGTGCATTAAAGTGTCACATCAAAAAACAGTGCTAATATGCTAATGTGCAGTAGAAATAGGCTACTACACATTAAGCATGACTCAAAAGGTATGCACTTCTGCTACTGGGCATTAGGGCAGTCTAATGCACGTTTATGTATAACCTTATGTTAGAGGTACTAAATTTAATGTGCAGTAGCAAAAGCAAATGAATGCACATGTAGATGTGCCACAAGTGTATGAAATGTAAATAGTCATAAAGTGATTTGGTCAGGACCTGAAGGCTAATATTAAGGCCTCAACCCCTGATTTTGAGTTATATGTACATATTCACTTCCAAGAATTATGGTTACTGTAGGGCAACATGATATGGCTGAGGGAAATGGGCTAATTTATTCTGCAGAAGAGAAGACTGAGGGGAGATTTAAGTACCTGAGGGGTGATTCCAAAGAGGATGGAGCTAGACTGTTCTCAGTGGTGACAGATGACAGAACAAGGAGCAATGGTCTAAGATTTCAGCAAGGGAAGTTTAAGTTGGATATTAGAAAAACTCTCTCACTGGGAGGGTGGTGCAGCACTGGAATGGATTATACAGAGAAGTGGTGGAATCTCCATCCTTGGAGGATTTTAATGCCTAGCTTGACAAAGCCTTGGCTGGAATGATCTAGTTGGCAATGGTCCTGCTTTGAGCAGGGGAGCTAGACTAGGTGACCTCCTGCAATTCCTTCCAATCCTAATTTTCTATGATTCTACAATTCTATGATTATACTTGAATCAATAATTTTTTATAGCCTTTACATTATAGGCAGGCTTAAATTCCTAACAGAAAATATTTCCCCAGTGGTCAGGATGCAATGTAAAAGCAGGGCTCCATCCATTTTCAACTGAAGTCAGTGGGTGTCATTCCATTATGCCCACCATTAGATTTGGGCCCTGTTAGTATGGGTGCAGAGGAGCTTCAGCAGCCCCACATCCTGGGAGAACTTCCCCATATCCACCCCAGACCTGGAAGGACTCATTGAAGGCTGAAGATCCAGGTCTGGGGACATAGTGAGCCTCCCAGCAAGGGAGTTAACCCAGGTGTGGCAAATGAGGGAGAGCCAGCCATGTGGACCAGCCAGGGGGAGAATACAAGACACTGAAAGCAGCCCTGGGGGTGGCTGCACCTACAGGAAGCAAGGCTGTCTGGAGCCTGGGATTACCAAAGGTCAAACAGCCAACAGGAAAGGCTGAGGGAAAGGCCTCTCGTCTGCTTGCTTGCTTGCTTATTCGTTTTGTTTGCACAAGCCCCGCAGGCTCTCTTCAAAGCCTCTGAAAGCTAAAAGGCTACCAGAAGGTGAAGCCTGGGTAAAGCTGCAGGAAGCCAGGTAAGAGCTAAGTGGCAGTTTATTTGTTTAACTTTTTTTTCCTTATTTTGCATTTCTTACAAGCCCTGGGTGGCCTCATTGTGTTATGGACTAGCTCTGCTACAGAGGAGGCCAGGACCCTGTACAGTGGGTCCTTCACCAAAGTCAGTAGCAAAAATAAAAGTGGTCAGCTCTGCTGGCACCAGTGCCATAGCAAGGGAGCTGGGTGGGGAGACTGCCCCGGGCACAAAAGTGAAGGGACTCTAACAGGTACTGCCCAGCCATGCTGGGATGTGGGATGGAGCCATGAGCCTCTTGTTTGGGGAGGGTGCCGGGATGGGGGAGGGTGGCTCCTGCCATTGCTTGCACTCCCAGGCAACCATGTGATTGGCATGTGCACCCCGGATCTGTGCACAGGATGAGGGCAGGCTGCTACTGCGAGCCCCAGCGACCAAACTTCCTTGCTATAGCACTGGCTGGCATTACCAAACATGCCTGGCTGTGATCTGCCCAAAAGCTACCTCTAGCAGCATACAGACACACAAGCTCAAATCCTGAACTACCTAAACCTTCCAACAACTAATCTGAAAACTATATCTCATCTCAGGAGTGCAGTCCTAATCTACCAAATGAGATGTATAAGTCTCCTGTTCTTTCAAAGGAGGCCTGTATACCTGCATACATTTACATGTTCTGAAAATGGGCAGCCTTCACTGATCTTAATACTAATCCTACCAAGTAATTATCTAGGTCTTTCTTGTGATGGACCCTTATGTGGCTAGGCCATATCTAGCTCAGAAAGAAGATGGAAGGCCACTTACTCTTTATCCCAATAAACTAGTGATTAGGCATCTGTCCACTGAATGGGAGAGTTAGATCCTAGGCCTTCCCTAGCTATGGGGATTTGAACCCACTTTCCAAAAAAATGCCTTAGCTAGCATGTTATAATTTTACTGATTTGAATTCTCAGAAATCAGAGACCAGGGCCACCTATCCTCATTATTCTGAATAGATCAGAATATGCTTATTACTTTTAATGATTTGTTTACATAATATCAAATATGTTAACTTATAGAAAAGGGGAGGAAACTACACCGTATCGCTGAGAGGATCAGAGAAAGGGGAACTGAATATTGCTACAGCAATCTTCATTGGTGGTCTTCCTGCCCCAGAACTTGGAAGTAGTGGCTCTCATATGTATACCCTTCCTTTCTTACTTAACACCACTGCATGTACACACATCTACACTTGTTATGTACCAAAGGGCTTGACCATGCATGTATGCTCCAACTTGTTTCTTTTCTGAATACTTCCTTGTTATAACTTAGTAAGCTATGACCATAATACCACACACCTAACCTTCTGAAGCCTTATTTTGAGGACTTTCTAAACCTGGAATTCAAAGGAATACTAGCATACCAGGCCCTAGATGGAGGGCTAAAAGTTCTCTCTTCTTCTCCTATTGAAGCTGGTCCACTGGGCAGCTAAAAACTAGTCATGGGGTCAGAATAAAAGCAAGAAAGAGGGAGCAGAAATTTACCACTTGGGAGCACACATCAACTGGTCTGGGATAAATGTTTCAGTCTAAATTTAACCTTTAGTAAGTAAAAGTAAACTTCAATAATTTTCTCTGGAATGAAATGGGGGAAAGAACAACAGTTTAGCATCACTTACTGAAGGTTATGAGCACTGAGACAAAACACTTTCCCATCAATCAACTTCAGTGAGGTGAGTGGGCCCTATGGGCATTGTAGCTGAACTGGGTTCCAGGGGCAGCTGTGATGCCCCCTGGTGGCAGCATGGCTCCTGCCCCACTCTGGCTCTTTGCAGTACCCTCCCTTTTCCTCTCACCTGCCACAACCCGATGGAATTATTTTTATTGTAGAAGGGAGGCTGTCCCAGAGTGAGGCCTTCTTTGGCCAGCCGGCCCCTCCCATACCCAGCTGACCCCTAGTCCTGTCCTTCAAGCTTTAAGTGGAGGGTCCCCAGTCTCATCAGTGCCTCAGGGAACCCATTGCCTTAAGAGATCTTTTTGGCCTCCTTTCATCTCTACAGCTATGTCTGTGCCGCGCAGAAATCACTCTGTCCTGTATAGGCTTTGTCCTTCTTAGCCATAGTCTATGGTTTACTCTGGCTGTAGGCTGATAGTCTAGGCCTACTGGATCTGGCCTGGCTTTTCAGTCTGAATACAGATATTCAGGGAGGTTATGGGGAGGTTAGGATGAGTTAAAAATGGCCACACAATATGATGAGATGGGGGAGGTTGGGGTGGGTTGGCAGGGATCAGAGGGGCAAGAAGTCTCCAGGGAGGGAATGGGGAGGCCCATGGAGAGATTGGAGGGGACAGGCAGGGTCTATGGAGCAACTGGGGGGCAGGCAGGGTCTGAGGGGGAGATTGGGGATTTTCAGGAGGGTTTGGTGGGATTGGGGGGCTCTCAGGGTCTGCAGGGAGGGATGGGCGGGGCTGTCTTCCCCATAGCCTGGACATGGGGCACTTTTTAGCCCCCCAATCTCCAGACAAACAACCCCCTCCAAACCAATGCCTCATCCCACCCACCTCTCCTCCAACCCTGACTTCCTTGCTCAGTTCCTGGCACTGGCAAACACTGGTAAAGCCAGCACAGGGAATGGCTTGTGGGATAGGGGCTGGCCTGGGCTGGGGATTGTCTGTCTGGGGGGAGGGGCTGGGGAGCTAGAAATAGTTTGGTTCCAGGGAGCAGGTAGGAAAAGCAGAGTCCTGAGGCTGGGGCCAGCGGCTGGGCTTTCCCAACCCTGGGGTTGTACTGGGAACTATATAGAAATTCAGGACAGTTAGATTGGTCTAAAAATGCTGACACAAACTAAGTTGAGTATAGGGTTAACTTAGATTGGCTCGCCCACCTTTAGACAGATCTAACTGTCCTGAATTTTGGTACAGTTCACATTTAGATCCATTAAATTAGTGTAAAGTCAAAGTTAGATCAGGTGGCCATTTTTAACCCTATCTAACCTCCCCCTAACCTCCCTGAATGTCTGTACACAGCTTCAGTTGCAGCCTCACATCAGCTTCAGAACACCCCCCTCTGGGCTATGGCTATGACCCTCTTGGCCTCAGGCTGCTTCTGTCATGTGCCCCTGTTCCTAGCAGGGCTTAAAACATGGTGTGCTGGCCTCCTTTCCACCTCTACAGCCACAACCAATCCTCCAGTATAAAATTAAAACAAAAATGCAAGTAACTGCTTTAAATTTAAACTCTCAAAGCCTCCCCACCACCCCCATCCTGGATCATCATACCATTGCCAACCCACCTCCCCACTCACTGGTTCTCTCAGCCCTAGGATTACCTGCCATGGCCTGCAGATCCCACCCCATAGCAGCCTAAGCTGGCAGGAGCTCCTCTCTCTGCAGAGTTTAGGGCTGCACTGCCCCCTCTGCCGCAGGTTCCCAGGCTTATATCCCCTTGGGCCATCCCCTTCCAGTCAGGTCCTCTCTTGACTGACTGCAGGTATGTCCCCTCAGCCTCCAGATCAGCTTACTGCTATTTCTCTGGCCAAACTGTCTAGTGCCCTTGTTGCTTAACCAGGGCTCTGCCCTATTATCCTATTGCTAGGCAACTAGCTGGGCAATAGACACTTGCAGTCTATGAGCCCCTGGTTGCCTACATCCCTGAAGCTAGCCCAGAATCCACTATCTTCTTCCCCACTATCTTCTCCCCCACCTGGAGACATACCTGCGGTGCCTTCTCTCTTAAAGTAACAGGAGACCCTGGCTCCCTGTTACAAGCAGATCTAGGATTTTGAAAAGAGGGGTGTAGATCATGTCGCGCATCATCACATATAACACAATACACATTTTTTTCCAGATAAGGAGAAACTGAAAGATTACTAGTATGGTAGCACTATATTCAATTTAAAATCAAAATAAAAAAAAACAAATATAACTATTAGAATGTGCACTAATTTTCTAGAATACATATGAAGTTAAAAAACCCCACAATGAACAAGGCAAAAAGATACAGGATATTGTATCGTTAGTGCCATAGTCATTATAGTTAAGGTTACCTCTCTTATTCAGATTCATAAAACAAAATCTAGCATTCTTGAACCTCTTGGACTGTACCTCCAATACCCTGTCAGTCAGGGTACTACACCTGAGTTAATATTAGCACACTTTAGTTAAAGTTTTTAGCTGGAGCTGAAAACAGTCTGCAGGGCTGTAAAATAGAAGAGAGACATTACCAGGAAGGGCTAACAGACAGCAAAACTGCAGAAGAAAGGGTGGTTTGAATAGTAAAATATCAAGAACATTAAAAAGGAAATAAGATTGATAATACCCATGGAGTCAAGAGAGAATAATAGGAATCTGGGAAACAATAGAAGTTAGTTGACTCTTTCAGTATTACCTGACCAGAAATGCTGCTTCCCCTACCAGGTTGTTGGTTTTAAAGTTTGGATAGAGCCATGTAGCTGTACCATTGTATGCCCACTAAATCTGTGTCTGGTTGGCCCTCCTACTTTCGTAGTTTGACTTTACCCCTGAGAGACAGAACTCTGGGAAAGAGAGACCTGAGTTGTAGCCCCTGCCTTTAACTTGGGCTTTGCATGATGTGTTTAGATTTTTTTATTAGATATTCATTGAGTATATATAATCAGTGCCCAATTATCCTTTCTCTGGAATAGAATTGCATTTAGTGATTTAGATTCCTAAAGCCTGAACAAGTGTCTCTTGAGTCAGGTTAGGATTTGGTCCAGGGTCTGCTCAAAATCATTCCTATAAGTGCCTTCACTTATGCTTTGCAACACCTAAAAATTAGGCATTCGACCTCTGAAACATAATCGTAATCAACAGGGTTAGGTGCCTAGGAGGCCTACAGAAGTGATGGAATTAGTCTTCTCCCACAGGCAATACAGAGTGCTTTGGTGTTGGTTAGGGAGGCACCTACAGGTAGCTAGTAGGAAATGTTAGGCTCAAAATGTGACTTAACTCCCACCCTTCCCTGGAGTCAAAGTTTATTACTCTAGGCTGCACATTAGGAACCTCTATCACTTGGAGATTCAGAGTGCCCAAAGGAGAGCCATCTCCCCTGGCTAATGTGTCATGCACACTGACCACAGTGCAGGTTTAATTATAAATCAAAGCACCTCGCATTCACACTCTGACCCAGCTGGTTGGTTGTATGGCTGTAGGGCTTTAGGATTTTAGCCTAGTGGTTACATTACCAGACCTGCATTTTAGGCCCTCCTCAACCTGAAGGAAGTCATGTCTCCCACTTAAGAGTACCCTAGGCTATAATTTGGACCCAAGAGCCATGTAGAAAGTTTTGATGAGCTGTCATGGGCTGGGCCGGGTCATTCCCTCAACCTTTCCACCACTGCAACAACTCACCAAAACTCCCTATTGGGGTGCAGATGGGCAGGGAGCAGAGTTTGGGAGTGGGAGTGGTGGGCAAGGCTGGGATGATGGGGCCAGGTCATAGGGTAGTGACATCTCAGGGCTGGGGCCCACTCCCTGCACACCCCTGCCCTCTGGGGGGGGGGGTGTATGTGGAAGGAGTGTGGGGGTACGTGCATGTGTGTGTGTGGGGCAGGGGGAGGTTCCTGAGAACTATGTCCTGGGAAGGGAAGGGGTGTACAGGGTGCTTATAGCAGAGCTTACCCAGGTGCTGGTCTTCCTTCCCCACCTTCAGCAGTGGCTTCTCCTCCTGCTCCTGTCCCTGCTTCCATATGCCACTCTGTGTAGGTGGGTGGACAGATGGGAAGCTTCAGACATGTGGCTCCTGCCCCAGCATGTGGGGCTCCAACTCCAGCTAGTGGCCCCCTTCCACTGAAAGGTGGCTGGGAGCTGGAACCAGAGCCTCACATGCTGGGACAGGAGCTGCCCAGCTGAAGCTGTCCACCCACCTGGAGCAGCACAATGTAGCACAGCAAGGGCAGGAACAGGAGCAGTGTCCAGCAGAACTGTTCCCAGTGTGGCTGCAGCTGGTTGGGTGCTGCTCTGCTCCCCCTGCCTTCAGTGGCAGCTCCTGCTCCTGCCCATGCTTCACTATACTGCATAGCACTCGCCAGGTGCTGGTGGGAGCAGGAGCTGCCACTGGAGGCAGAGGAAGCAGAGCAGGACCCAGCCAACTGCAGTCACCTTGGGAATAGCCCCACTGGAAGCTATGCACACCCGTCAGGCCTGGGCCATGGGTGATGGCAGGAGCGTAGCACAGGCTGCCCCAGTGTGAACAGGCTGGACTTGGCCCCATGCTGAGCCATACAGGGGTAGCTGTGAGCCAGATTCAGTCACCTAGTAGGCTGAATCCAGCCTCCAGGCCATATTTTTCCCACCCCTGCATTAATCCTTAATAGGACCAGAAGGAGAGCAAGGAGGAGGGAGCATGATCGTGTAGCCTCATGATGAAGGAATGTCCTGGTAGGGGGAAGTTCTGAATTCTGGTCCTTGATGTTGGGGAGTGCAGGGGAGGGGTTTTTGTTTTTTAACCAGTAACTGTCTAATATAAAATGCATAAATAATCCTGGGAGCAGAATCTTTCTATTTGGGAGTACACATCAACTGTTCTGGGATACCTGTTTCATCTGCTATACCTAACATGCAGGAAGCAAAGGCAAACTGTAATAGTTTCCTCTGCTTTTATAGAGAGAACTAAGGGAATGTTGATTCACTAGATGATGTACTTAAATATAAATCCATCATATTATAAGGAAGCATTTTGCTGCAGGAATAATTTTGTGTGTGTGGAAAAAATAAGATTATTGTCTTGACCATCTGTGTTCATTCAAGATCCCATTAATTTTTTCCCATAGTAAGGTTATTACCTCTGCCCTCCTACCCAAACCCTAACGTGAGAAATTATATTTGGTTTTCCTAAAACTTCCCTGAAATTTCAATAGGAACTATTTCCCCTGGTGGTATTAACTATTTGGCTAGTGCTGTTTTTATGTAGTTACTAGTTAACTAGTTGATATCTGATACTGCGTAGTTGAGATTTTTCATAAGGACAAGGTAATGAGGAACATGGACAGGTAATAAGGAAGTTTAACATAGCCCATGTGGCTTACAAAATAATGATATCTGAAGCTTAGATAATGCTATATGTATAGACTGAATAATTAATTCACAAGCATGTCTTGATTTCTAAAACTTCTGTATAGCTGGATTTAATTTAAAGATACCATTAAAATATTTGAATTTATGATAGATGTCATTATTATTAGTGTATTCCTTTTGGCTGTGGTACCTTTTACTATGCTCTAGTCTATGGCTAAACAATATAAAGTTAATAAACTGATCAGTAAACTGTTTTAGTTCTTTCCAGATGTTGTCTTCATTATGCCAGACAAATTACTTCCTAAGCAGAAAGCTGCAAACAATGCAGATTTTGGAATGTTTGGCAACGTAAGATCTGTAATTCAAAAAAATGGTGCACATCATTGGCTAGATACAGGGAAATAGTTTCAATGATGTTTATTCTGGATAGAATGGGATACACATCAATGGGAAACAGAAAAAATAAGTATGAAGAGCTCTTAAGAAACCAGATATAGAAAATCTCATTAACCTTGTTTTTCATTTTTGAGAGGACAGGTACTATAAATGCTTCTTCTTAATGACCAGAGATACCAAGAATAATCATTTGATTAGTGGTACTTGCTATTGTGCTATTACTATTAGCTCTTTTAATCATTATACGTTGCATAGAAGCAATGCTTAGATGCTCTTCTTAAAATCTCATTGTGTCTTTTAGAGCAAGGTTGCTCTTTCATTGGGTTAACATGAAGAAATATAAGTGGTCACAGCTGGGAAGTGATGGAAGAATGATTTTTTTCAAAGGGGCTCAAACCTTAATGAGTTTAAAAGCCTAGGGTTTGTCTGTCACAATAATTAATAGAAACAAAAGCACAAATAATTCCTATTTCCTGTCATGTTGTGACATATATCCCATTCCATTTAGTAGTAGTAACCAAATTAAAATATAAACAGCCATTTTCCTTTTGAAGAGATGTCATTAGTATTCAATAAATAAGCAGAGTTTGCACTGCCCTACTGCTAAAATTGTTACTACAATAGCCACGTCTCACCTACTTGTTGAGTTGACTTCCTATTTTCTGATGTCATTTGTAGGTAAATTGGGAAACAAGGACCTATTTTTAAAGTGTTCCCTCAACATGGCTATCTTTGCAATCTCCTGTTTTAATCTGAGTGCCCATTTTCTTAAATACAGTCCTTAGATATATTATATTCACCACTGTTCCTATTTTATTGGGATCATTCTGTACAGCTCTGGATTTTTGTTCTGACCTCTTTTAGTGAAACCGGCAGCCTTATCATTTAATTTCATTCAGGAATACAGAAGCCATCATTTTACAAAGCTGGCAGCTTTTCTGCTTCAGAGCTCCTGTAATTTAGTTGGGTACTCTAATAGGGTTATATTTCATATAGGCTGAATACACCCTTTATGCTTGTGTTACTCCTCACAGAACTTACAGATGAAAATAAAGAAGTTTATTGCATAAGGAATAGTGATTGCATTGGCCGTTAACCTCACTAACTTGAATAGACTATAGAGAGGCTTATAAAATGCTTTGTGTAGTAGTGAGATTTGAATCAGTACAAGATGTTTATTCAAGCTGAGGTATTGCTATATAGAAGGGAACTTACAAATACCTATCTAGTGAATGCTGCCATTATTCTAGTCCCGGTAATTTTGATATGATTATATAAGATATGTGAATGTCATGCCTCAAGCTATTTATTTTCTTACAGCAGTTTCTTTCTCTTTGAAAATTAGGGTTTTAAGAAAAAGAAGGGAAAGTGATGCAAAGAACTTGATATGCTATAATTATCTTGTGAATTAATTTTAAGCTATTACTATTATATGCTTAATAAAATAATGACAAAAAGAACCATTGGGACATATATTATGGTAAGGAATGGAAAAACAATTATATAAAAAGTAAACCTATTTTTACATTTATTCTGCATGGGAAAAAACATATTTAAGATTTCAATCTACATATTCCAAACAAGAAAAGAGATAATGCTTCTACGACCAATTTACAAGGCTTTGTCTAAACACAATTAACAGTTTACCTTTTCTTAAATATAGTACAGTTGTATCCACATACGAATCCACATATTGATTAGCTACAGCCTTTTCCATGCTGAATACATCATTCTGATTACATTTCAGACCTATATATATACCTTCATCTTTATAATGGTCTTTTAATGTATATTTTGGGTGTACTATATATAAAAGACCATTATAAAGATGAAGGCAAGCCCTCTAAAATGAGGAACTAACTATCAGATTAAGCTCAACAGTGTAACTTTAATTTGCCCCACTCTGTGTGTGTGTGTGTGTGTGTGTGTGTGTGTGTAGTCTTTAATAACATCACTACATTCTATTTTTACAGGAACCTTGCCTCATTTAGTGCATTAATGAATGGTGCTCACTGAATGATTATTCAACATTTCATTCAAAGTATGGTCCCATGTATTATTTAGTGCCCACCATTCAAACCATTTATGCTTTTCTAATCATGGTATTCAGATCCAATAAGGGATGTGGGCCCAGATCTCCAAAGGTACTTAAGTGCCTGATTCCTATCAATTTCAAATATGATTTAGAGTGCTTTGAGGACCTGGGATTTAGTTGGAATGTAGGTATATAAACTCCAAACTGAAACGGTCATAACTTTCACTTGGCAGCTGTCTGAAACTAAAGGCACCAACATATCAACATTGATGGTCCCCAGATACCTAATGTTCTATTTTGTGCATGCCCCAAACCACCTAAATCTTGACAGTGATAATCATTTCAGGACTTATCTTGTGCCTGATCCTAATCAGGGTCTACACTTACAAAATTAAAGACAGTAATATCATATAAATACCCCTGGTGGCTGAATAATGTGCCATGGACAGCATAAAGTCCAGAATTTCCTACTTTTTGAGTGCTTGACTTTGCAACATCCAAATTAGGACATCCTATGCCTCAGAATGCTAGAACCTGTAAAGGAAGAGGAGCAGGGAACAAATCCATCTGGATAGGCTCTTCATAAATATTCTTTCCCTCACCATCTACTACATGTCACTTTGGGTATGTCTACACGAGATGCTTTACTGCGCAGTAGACTAATCTACTGTGCAGTAAAGGGTCACTATGTAACCATGTGCAGCAGCTACTGCACATTAAAATAGGCTAATGAGAAGTTTTCTATAAATACAGGTAGTAGATTTATTACTGTGACCATTGGGACTTGAACACCCAGTCACATGCTGCTTTGCTTCATGCAGTGGGTGGTATTCACCTTGTAGATTCCCATTGCTGACCAAGATGTTGTTCACTCCTAAGGTGGTTTGCCCTTATCTTGCCTGCCACGACTTTGAATGTTCCCAGTGGGGGCCGCCTCCTCGGGGTCTCTCGGTGGCACACAGTCTGTCCGATGGTCACTTATGAGGCTCTGCCACCCCTACACCCCATCCCTGCACCACCTAGCTGGTTGGATTGGCCAAGTCCCTCTTCTGCGTTGCAACCAAGCGTTTCCGGTTGTTTCCTGTCCCAGACTCTTTTTGTACTAGGAGGTCCCAACCGTAGAACCTGTGCTTGGTTAGCACTTATCCCGACCTCATGGATTAAATCATAATGTAGAGTCCTAAAGTCTCTGCCCCAAGCACCGGGTTAACTGGGCCCATTCTCTTTCTCTCTCAACCCCTTCATCTGGGGAAACATAAAAGACAAAATCACACTGTAGAGCCCTGGGGTCCTTGTTTTCTCCACCCTGGACACTCAGTTTAGCTAGGCCTGTCCTCTCTCCCTCTCAACCTCTTCACTTGGGGAAACTTAAACCAAAATCACCAACAAAAACCACAAGATAACTCACCTGTCGTATGGCTAAGAATCTAGATAGCCCCCTTGACTTCAGATTTCGGGGCCCCGTTCTCTTGGGGTCTACCCCGGGTATGACCCCTGCGTGGGTCGTATACCCATAGCCTCTTCTTCAGTTGATCCTTTAACCTTTTCGGCTCTGTCCGCCAGCCCTGCGCTACCTCACTTCTCCCCTTTCTGGAGCGGCCCCGTCCAGGTGTCCTGTGGTCTCGCCAAATGTGGTTGTTCACCTTCCGGGTTCAGGGCAAGCGCCCTATTCTTCCATCCCCCATCCCATTGCTCCTTTTGAAGCTCTCCCCATGGGGTTAATTCCTCCTCCTCCTCCTTGTCCCCACTGCTCCCACCTGTTGCGCTGTGAGTCTTCATAGGCTCTTCTCTCTCTCCTCCATTGCTGCTGTCTCAGCAGCCTGCAGAGACTGCTTCTGATTTGTTTTTATTTTTACCAGCACATTCCCGCTGCTGCCAACACACTCCTCCTCAGAAGCCACTGCTAGCTCCTCATCCAAGGCTTCGCGCCTCCTGGGGGATTTCCGGTGTGAATCTTCTGTCCGCACGCTCTTCTGGTCTGTCCTCCCTTTCCCTCCATTGTTCGCCATTTTTATTTTCACCGACTGGTGATTACTGGTGATGTCACCAGCCAGTCTCAGTTGAATAAAGATGCGGCTGATGAGCCGCGTGGGTTCCTCTTCCTGCTCCCGCCTCACTACGGCTCCTGCTGCAGGTAAGTCTTTTTTTCTTATTTCACTTTTTCCATTTGTCCCCTCCCACTCTCTTTCTTTCCTGTGACAACTACATATTAACTAATGCATGGTAATGCCAGGGTACATAACTGACCGTTATGGCAGATTGGACCCAGGGCTGGGACATTGTTCCCTTCCCCTTCATGAGTGCCATAAATGCAATGGACAGCCTCAGTGTGGCACATGGCATATCAGAAATAGGGTAGGCAGCACAGGAGCAGAAAGGACAGGGAGCAGAAAGCAGAGTAGCAGATCAGAAAGGGAGCACAGAGCAGGGAACAGGAAGTAAAGCAGCAAATTGGGCAGGGGAAGGAAGTCAGAGTGGTACTCCAGAAGCACGAAGGGCTTAATTTGTGGCACACCTGCCAAAAAAAGTTGGCCCCCACTGGATTATGGCCTGGGCTATGGCCTGGTCCAGCCTGGTATCTGTTATGTTCATATGCTTTTAATATTAATATTCTTTTTAACTAAATTTTATAATATTTTTTTCAGTTTCCTCACATAGAAAAATAAAAAAAAATATCTTGTGGAGCCTCCCATGTGTACCATAAACAGTTGAGATATTTACATCCACTGCAGTCCTCTACTGTTTGGTCCTGTGAAGTAATGGCATCATTATCATTATTTTATATATGAAACTGGGTGCATCTAGAAGTGGGCTTTAATGTGCTATAGCCTATTTTACTGTGCATTAAAGCATTGTGTAAAAAAGCATTAAAAAGTGTGATTACACTAATGCACAGTAAAATAGGCTACTGCGCATTAAGCAACACTTAAAAACCATTTGTTACTGTGCATTCAGGCAGCCTAATGCTCATTTCTTTAGTACCTTACATTGAAGGTACTAAATTTAATGTGCATTAGAAAAAGTGCCTTAATTCATGTGTAGATATGCCCACTGCCATTAGAAGGAGATAGAGATACACACTGTGCCACTGAGTTCCACAGCTACTTCCTAGGGAGCAAAGGAATGGTGAGACTTGGGAATAATGGTTTCAATTCCATGTTCTGAAGCCCAATGCATTAAGCAGGTCCTTCTTTCGTTTACTCCTCTGCTCATCTACTGACTTTTCCTAGTTCCTGTTCTTGCCATCCTGCTCCTTTCCCACCTGTTTCCCACCAAACCCTACTTGAGACCTGTTTGAGTCTTTCAATCATATCCAGTACAGGTTTCCCTTGCTTTATGCTGTACATGTGTTCCTGGAAAACAGTGTGTAACTCAAATTCACATAAAGGGAACCCACTTTACAATGTAACAAATAGGGATATGTTCCAAAACCTTGACTGTACTGACCCCCAGACCCATTTCTACCACTTTTACAGGATAATTTTGGTACTCACCAACAGCAGACAGTACACACAAGCACAGGGTGGTAGTGAATGTTACCATAATGGGGATGGTAACTACAGAAACATGTTGCAGACAACGAGAGAGGAGCACAGATCCACGCAGGAGATTATATTTTGATGCGCGTCCGTCACTCCCACAATGCACCACACAAAGCAGTGGATTGTGACACTGATTGCATAAGAGTGAATTTACCTCGCATATAACACATTTTTGGTATAAAAAGGGTCATCGCATAAGAGCAAATTTGCACGTACAGAACCTGCATAAAGTGAGGGAAACCTGTACATAGCTACTGCTCTCCAATCTCTCTCTACCCTCCTCCTTTCCTTCCACAATACCTGAACACAAGCAGGAAGGACAAAGAGAACCAAGGAGAGAATGACCTCTTCTTGTTAGTTCCTACACCCATCACCACAGCAGCTCCTAAATTCTCACAGTAGAAATTACAGGGAATAGCCTCTTCTTCTCAGGCAAGACCTGGAATAGAGCATATTCATTCACTCTGTAAATGGATACAAGGTCAGGAGGCTCCTGTGAATTGTTACATGTGAATAACATTTGCAAGATTATACCCTATTGATAGGATTGGAGGTTACTGTGTGTGACCCTAGGAATTCCACTTTTATTCCTTCTTTTTTACTATAAATATTCATTGTAGAAACATGAGTAAAATGCATACTCCCCTAAAATGTATTCATATAAAAATTCAAGTCTTCTAGAATTCATTGAGAGAGCTAGTGAATTAAAGACAAGTTTTAAAGTACAGGCAAAGAAACAAATTTCCATTAACACCACCGCAAAAGCTGACATCTTTATTTTTAAAAGTGTTACAGTTTTAAGGACAGTTGGGGGGGGGGGAGGTGGAAAGGAGGGAGGAGAAACAGTGAAGGAAGTGCACTAGACATCAAGGCTGAGGTTAAAGTATAACTTAAACTTGCCTTGGATACACTTAATTTATGTTAGTTGTTTTGGTGGAAAGGTATTTGCAATTCTGGATAGCAGCATGTAATTAACTTGCATCACTGCCCCATGTATCAGACTATCCAATTTGACCTAGTAATTTATGAACTGCAGAGACTAACTTTGTCATATTGAAGGCTAATCTATATACACCTGGGTAGGGGTAACTCAGAAGCAAGGCTGTCATTTCCCTTTTGAAATATAGTGCTTTGGATTGACAACGCACATGCAAATGTAATCCCAGAGCTATAGCTCCTGGACTACTGGAAGTACAGCCCTCAATTCAAAGAGTTCACTTTTATAATAAGTAGACTTTTGCTTGGACAAGACAACCAAAACTTCCTCCAAACATGTTGATCCCAGTTCTGTGATGCTGCTAAATTGAATTGAACCTAGCTTGGATTGGAATGGGTTGAGGTGGCTTTAACTCTTAAATCTTGGTCTTGTTGTTCTGGAACTGTCAAAGGCTGACCTCTGGTTTAATTTATATCCTGGCAGCAGCTGCTTCCAAGAGACTAGCGTAGAACAGGTAGCTTGCAAAGAACCTGGCCATGTCCCTTCTATTCATGTCTATGACAGCCATGGCATTATGACATATACAGGACTCCCTGCATGATTGCTGCCACGCACACGGACATAAATATTGTGTGAACAGCTGATTTCAAGAAATTTGGGAGATTTAGGATTGATATACAACAAAACCAATTTATAAGAATACGATGCCATACAACACCATGTCTGCTTTGACCTCTGTCCATGCTCTGCAAACACTATTTGGTATACTGACAATATTCAATGGCACCTGTGAGGGTTAGACTGGGATGCAGGCAGCCAGACCTGTGGGTGGGAACTGAGGGGTGACCAGGAGGTCAGCTAGGTGGGAGCACAGGTTACCAGGGTGTCAGATCAGGGTCTGGATCAGAGGAGCAGAGAAAATGGGGCTAGGTCCCAGGAGAATCAAAAAGGAGATCTGAGACATAGTCCAGGGTGCAAGCTAAGATCAGAAGCCGGGAGAATCAGAGAACAGGGTGCTGTGTTCCAGAAAAGATCTAAGAGCAGGGTCAGGGGAAGACAAACTAGAGTCAGGAGCCAGGAGAATCTGTGCAAGCAGTGAATGTGAGGCTTGCCAGAGCAGACTGAGGCTGTTGTTAAGGTGTGTGTGAAGCCCAGGGCTACACGTGTGTTTGAAGGGGCTGAGTAGTACTCTCAGCAGCCAATCCTGTTACAGAGAACTGGGGAAGTAATTTTAGGCTGGGATCAGATTCAGGTATGGAAGCTCAAGAGCCTGGTCCAGCTTTTAATATCCTTGGCAAGAGCAAGACCTTGTTGCCAACCAAAATGGTAGGGCCAGGCTGTTGGTGTTGATCTGCCTGTTCTTTATGCACAGTCTCGGCAGCTTCCAGATGAGCATTTTGTTTCTGCTGAACTTGAGACCATTCACCGAGAAATAAGACCATTCACCACAGGAACCCCTGAGAACCCAGGTGGTGCTGGCTGAAACTGGGGATGGAATCCATAGCTGGAGAAAAAGAGAGTCTGGCAAGTAGATATATGGATAGTGTTACTATAAGTAAACTCGGTTAGGGGAAGCAGGGACACCCAATTATCCTGGTGGAAGTTTAAAAAACACCCTGAGTTATTGTTCAAGCGTCTGATTTACATGCTTCATTTGTCTGCTAGTCTGAAGATGGTATGCGGACAAGTGACGAGGCTCCATGCCCAGGTCCCTACAGAACTCATACCAGAAATGAGAAATAAACTGGGGGACACAATTGGAGAGTACCTGAGATGGGAAACCATATAGGCAGAATATGTGCTTCAGAAATAGATCGGCAGTTTCACTGGCAATGGAAACAGACCAAGTAGGGATAAAATGGGCCATCTTAGTCAATACATCCAATACAACCATCATTGTAAAACAGATCTCAGAGTATGAGAGGTCTACAATGAAGTCTACTGAAATCACTGACTATGATAGTGCAGGTACAGATAACAGCTGGAGGAGCCCATGGGGGTGGGCAAATGGGTTTGGGCAAATGTTGAACATGAACAGATGTACTGTTTAACATCAAGCCCCATCCAGGACCAAAATAATTTTCTGGAGACTAGGAGCTGGATCTTAGTATGACCAAAGTGACCCGCAGGAAGAGAGTCTTAATCATTTTGTTCTAACTGGACCCTCTAGGATATAGCGGCACTGTCAGAAGAACAGAAACCCCTGAGCCACCAGAAGTTGGGTTGGGGTGGTTATGCTGACTGGCACATGTTTTTGGCAAGAGGATCATCTATGAGGGATGTTTGGATGAATGAGAGGAGGCTGTGCAGATCTGTTCCTTGAATGAAGTTCTTAGCTTGGAGAATAGTGAATGTTGGCACAGGATCTAGAGTAGAGGGTTCGTCCTTATGTGACAGGGCATCTGTCTTCTGGTTCTTGATTCCTAGTCAGCATGTGATTATGATATAAAATGGGAAAAGAAAAATGATCACAGACTCATTGTGGGTTTAGACAGGGAGTAGATATGCCAGAAGGGGCAATCATAATAACAATGCAGGCAAAGCTAATCTGTTCCTTTGTGTATCAAACACATCCATTAAATAATGATACTTAGCAGGGAGCAATGGATCAGGGTCCATTGGGCAGGTATGTCCCACAGATGCCAGCTGGGAGTCATCTATGGTCAGTGTGAGGGCCCTGATATCATCAGTCCTGCTGCTGGCCTGGGTCCCAATTTGATGCACCTTCTCCAAACAAGTAATAGCATAATAGCTTAAGTAATAGTGTGAGCCAAAATGTAGCTTTCTTAGGCCCCATAGGATGTCTGGATCATGGAGAGATTCCTAGGAATTTGGAAAGATGAGAGGAATGGATAAGGTTGAAACAAAGAGACTCCTGGTAATCATCTATCAATATCCCTAGTGGAACCAACTTGCTAATAACAGAGCCTGAGGAGACAGGGGATCTGTCCATGGTCTCCACTAAACTGGCGTGGAGGGGAGGGGGTTTGGCCTGACCTGCACCTGGTGGTATTCTAGAAAGGTCAAGTTCATGAAGTTACTGGTGGCTTCAGTGTCTAAGAGGGCTGAAGCAGAGACTTTCATCCCAGGCTGGTAATGTAGGTGATGGGTAATTTGCAAGGGTGAGTCTTGGGGCTTGATGGTGCTCAAGAGTTTGATAAGGCTTGGAGGACCTGACTGCCCAGCAATCAGTGGTGGGCTCAGGCCACACCCCTCCAAGGTCAGGCTGGGGAGACTTCCTGAAAGGGTGAGTATCCCCTTCCTTGGGCAGGTCTGGGAAAAATGCCCTCATTCCCCACAGTACAAGCAGAGGTTCTGAGCATGATGGTGAGTCTGCTCCTCCAGGGCAGTCTCTTCTTTGTCATGTTGTTCTGCATTGCTTCAACTGGGGGCAGTGTTGGCTTTTCTGTGGTCTTAGGCCAGGTGGCCAAGATGCAGCCTCATACTCCTGTCATCAATACAGAGGCTAAAGTCAATAAGGCTGTCCAAGGTTGCTAGGAGCTCCAGCCAGACCAACTTTTCCTTAATGTGGCCCTGGAGCCCTTTGCAAAAGTGTAAGTGTTGATCCGCCTCATTCCACTCAGTGTCAGCAACCAACAGTCTAAACTCAGTGGCATAGCTTGATATTGAATAGAGTCTATGCCTGCAGGTCTAGAGAGCCTGCTTTGCAGTATAAACCTGATGTGGGTCCCTGAAGATCTTGGCCATGGCCTGGATAAAGTTTTTGAGCTTATCCAGGAAGAGGTCTGTTGATTCCAGAAGTGAGGAAGCCCATACCAGGGCATCACCACTCGAAGCTGTAGATCAGTTCCACCTTTGCTGTATCAGAAGAGTAGGTTTCAGGGCAGAGTGTAATGAAAGGTGATACTGCTTAATGAAGCTTTGGAAGTGGTTGATATCTCCATCAACTTTGGCAGGTAATGGAATCTAAGGTTCAGAGTGAACCAAGTTGGTTGGCTGCATTGGTGGGCCAGGAAATGGGCTTGCAGGGCTGTGACCTGAGTTTATAACTCCTGTAAGGCTGTGCAGTGAGGACCCTACTCCATTACTGAAGGAAAGAGAGCCAAGCAGCAAACAGCTGACTCTAGGTCCCTGGAGGGACTAGCAAGGGTGGTGAGACCTTTTAGAAGATGGCTGCTTTCGTCAGGTACAGACAGCACAAGAAGGCCAGTGACTAAAAGGCCTGGGGAAGAAATGATGGATTTCCCAGGAAGATGGGAACAGACTTCATAAGTCCAGAACCATGACTGTTAAAATGTGGTGGCTCTGACCTTCTGGAGCAGAGGAACTTCAGACTGCAATGGAGAGAATGGGCCCTGGCCTGCCTGGTCAAGGGCAGTTCCAGACCTTGGGAGGGCTGAGGAAGCCCCATTAGTACCAACCATCAAAGTAAAATTCCTTTTGTTGTACATTTATTTCATCACCCCTGTGATGACAGAAGTCAAGGCTGGGGATGAATTTTGCTTTGATAGTAGTTAGCATATATCTGTGTTTAAGTTTAAACTAGACAACTGGGAGCAGCTATGAAGGGAGGCTTGGAGGCCACAGGCAGCACCAAAGGACCAGGTGCTGTATTACAGGTGGGGGGGAGGGAGTTGGGGGGCTCTGAATCAGTATCCTGGAGATAGATGGCCAGAGGAGAACTAGCACCCCAATCTCACTGGCCTTTGAGAGGGCCCTGGGGCCCTGCACACCTGCTGAAACCCTTCGGAATAGCCCCAGCCTCTCTCCTTTAAGTTCAAGATGTGGTAAAGTGTGACCCTGAGAGGGCAGAGGGGGAGAATAAGGTAGGATCCAGATGGCTGCTGGGGGGTGACATAGCTGCCAGGGCCTGAATTGCTACAGGGTGCCAGCCACCCACCCCCAGAAATGTGCCTCAGTGGTAGATCCATCCCTCTGTACAACCATGACTCTGTGAGCCATACCTTGCTGTGTTTACCTGGATGGGATAGCAGCTGGGTCTGCAGGTAGGTACTGAAGGGTGACCAAAAGGTCAGCCAGGTTGGAGTACAGGTTACTGAGGCATCTGGTTGGGGTCTAGATCAGCAGAGCAGAGAATGTGGGGCCAGGTCCCAGGACAGCCAAGAAGGAAATCCAAGAGATAGTCCAGGGTACAACCTGGGTCAAGAGCCAGGAGAATCAGACTGCTGAGAACTGAGTTCCAGGGAAGATCCAAGAGCAGGGTCAGGGGAAGCCAAAGCTGAGTCAGGAATCAGGATAATCAGAGAGCAGTAAATTTGAGGCTTGCCAGAGCAGATGAAGGCTTTTATCAAAGCCTGCCTTCAGCCTGAGATTGCAAATGTGCTTAAAGGGGCTGAGTGGCACTCTCAGCTGTCAATCCAGTTACAGAGAACTGGGGCAGTCACATAAGGCCAGGATCAAGGTCACGCATGGATGCTCAGGACCTTTGCCTGCCTGGGCCAGAATGGCTGGAGGCCCTGACAGCACCAGTATCAGAGCTATAGTGGGTGTGTCTACACAAGATGCTTTATTATGCAGTAGATTAGTCTACTGCATAGTAAAGCATCACAGTGTACACATGCTCACATTTACTGCACAGTAAATCAGTCTACTATGTAGTTAGCTACTACCTACAAACACAGGTAGTAAACTAACTGTGCAGTAGATACTGCACAATGAAATGTGTAGACTCTGGCCAGAAGAAAAATTTGCTCCCAGTCAGCCTAGCCAACAGGGGGCCACAGGGAGCTCTCTGTCCCTAGTCCTGGCACCGCTCAGCATCCCAGTTCCCCTCAGGAGCTGGGAGCTGATTAGTGCCAGAACTGGCCTGCTCGCTGTCCCAGTTCCTCTCACAGATCTGGCTGCTCTGGGGAGTAAGCAGGGGCTGGGAATACAGGCTGCTTTAGGAAAAAAGCACGGGCTGGATTCCCAGCCTCCACTCATTCCCCGGAGCAGCCAGATCCATGCGGCACTAAACTGGCTACTCCAGGGAACAGGGTAGGCTAAATTCCCAGCCCCCCCAAACAGCTGGCTCAGAGCAGCTGCTGACAAGCCCCATGTGCCCTCTGCCTGGCAAAAGGCTCACTGGCAGCTGCCCCATACCCTTGACAGCTCCCAGCAAACCCTCTTCCCAGTAGTAGTCTTGCTTGCAGCTTTGTGTCTGGATGTGCATAGGGCCAGCATAACTCTGCTCACTGCAGGGGCAACTATTCTGGCCCCATGCACATCAGATCCCCTCCAAATGTGCATGGGGCCAGTAGACAGCTGCTTCTACAGCTGGCAGAGCTCTCCTGGCCCCATGCTCACTGGGACTACTCTATATGGCTTGCCAACCCCTGAGCTAGCAGGGGAACAGGAACCTGGAGCTCCCACTGGCTCTTGCAGGGAGGCAGAGAAGGGCGGGAGCCACCCTGTATCAGGCTGCTCCCATTGGGACCAAATCTGCTCCCAAGAGGGAACATGTGTAGAAGTATTCCCCTGTAGGCTTACTGTGCTATATTTTTATGGCATGCCCAGTCGGTGTATCTACATGTGCCTGTATGGATAAGTTGCTACTGCACTGTGCTTTAGTACTTCCTTTTGGAAGTAGTAAATCACAGCACAGTAGCAGCCCATACTGCACCATACACAAGGCACACGGTTATTTTTAGCTGCTACCTCACTGTAATGGTGCACTATAATGAGGGAGAGCACCACTATGGTAAAGTAGCTGGTAGTCACACATAGACACATGTGGTCGCTACATTGCCGTAGCAATGTCACGTGTAGACGTGTTCAGTGTGTACTTAATTTGATTCCACAGGCTTTTATTATGCCTGAGGGTTGGTATTGTCAACCATATATTTTCTTGAGGTTATTTGTGGAAGGGCCATTTTAATTTCAGTGGGACTATCTCTACAGTACAACTTTTTGCTAACTGATGTAGCTATCAGCAAAACACAAGCATATTAAAGAAAAAGGCCTGGTTCTGGCTTAGTTGGTTGTTTAGTAGGGTGGTGTAACTGTTGTCAAAAATACCTTTGTTGTCGTATAATACCACTTTACTGGGGTACTCAGCTGATGTATCTGTGATGGCATAGCTATAGATCATGTGCTCCATGATGTGATCAAGCTCTGTAAATACTCAAGAGTAAGCAGCCCACACAGTGATAAAGGCTTCACAACCTGACCTTAATTATGTATCCTTTAAAATGATTTTGAGTAGCTCAGCTGGTAAGGATAACAATACATTCAATAATAAGACTTTCCGTTATGCAAGCGTTCACAAAATTACAAAATTGCATCATATAGCTCATTAAAATAATTTCACTGCAGCCAATTTAACAGAAATGTATTACTATATAATTTATGATCTTCGCTTGTTTTTAAACGTTTCTCTTATAAAATACTTAGGTCATTTGGAGGCCAGGAGACCTTTGCTGTATTATGAACACAAAAATCTAAATTAACATTAAACAAACATGTCTCCAATGGCTCCAAAATATATGACTATTTTAATCCATTTATTAAGGAATGAGTTTGTGCAGATGAGACTATCTTTATATAATCATATACATAGTGAATTATCTTAGAACTATTAGTTCAGTCTTTAGGAACTCTCAAGTGTATATTTAACAATCGAGATGCATTGTATGTTGGCATTCGCAACTGTTGTCTCTAAAAACAACAAATGTGAATCATCTCAATAATGAAGCCTTAGAGAATGCTTACTTCTACTACGATGTATCCTTTTTTTTCCTGAAATCTTGGAAATTGAACCATACTTGGTAATTGGGTTTCAAACATTTTGAGTTGAGCTCTAATTTGCATCAATACAGTTGGAACACTCCTGCACCCCATACACTACTCCAATTAGCAAGATCGGCTGTTTTCAATAATTGCATGCATGATTACAGAATACATGAGTTTAGCAATTCTTTCCAAAATGCATTCACTTTTAACAAATGTTATATCTGCATTTTGTTCATTTATCCTTTTTTTTTAACAACAGCATAGTAGATTATAATTTCAATAGTAGTGCTTTCTTAAGTTAACATCTGCAGAAATTTTGTATATACTGGGGAGCTATTACAATACTTAGTAATCATACTGCAAACCACATTTGGGCAGGCCTGATACTTCAACATAGTCCTAAAAAAGAGGTGGGGAGAGGCACAGCAATTCAGTATATGTGTTAGGAAGGTTCATTCTTCAAAGACCTACAAATCCCACTGAGCAAGAATGGTTTATACCAAGATGCATATGCCTTCACTCACTATTGGTGACTAGCTTTGTTTGTGTAGAGAGAGAGGAAGAATGGACCAGAGTATGATTTTCTTCATCTCACTTTTTTGGGGAGAGGGGTGGAGCATGGGAGAAGGAAGACAGAGAAGAGATACCAATGACACACGTGATTCTTGGAAGTCTCTAAGGAGGATCCTAGAAATCAGGCTGACTTCAGTCAGGACCAGGTTTCTTTGTTAGATACAATAATTAAAACAGAGATGGAGTGATGTCAATGTGACAAATTATGGTATTGTTTTGTAACACTTTTGGGTCAAATATGTTTTTTCACTATCATCTTCCATGTTTCCCTGACTTTCCTGTACATTGTTATAACCTGAGAAAAATGGGTTGATGTTTCACCTAGGAGTGAAAGCAGGGCTCTGAACTAAATGTATCGGTTAATAGAAAAAGGGTCATTAAGAATGCGTGGGCTAATATGCATATGAAGACAAATCAGAGCACCACTGAATTCAGGTCTCAGCACCCAAAAACTCCATGCTCTGGCACTCAAAAAGAAGCCCTAGTATAAGAGACTCCCATTAACTCAAGCAGGAAGAAAGGTAGGAAGAAGAGAAAGTGAATGTCTCAAGAAAAGATAGCTTGGGCTGGGGTTTTTAATTAGCTAGAACTCTGCCTGAAATTTGGTTTAGGTATAGTGATGCAAGGACTCCGCCTGTTATATTACAGTTAATTAATAAATGTTTTGTTTAAGAAGGGCTGCCTGATTCACTGCATGTGACTTAAGGGGACTCCATCCCCCTAAACTAAAGACCTCTCCAGAGTCTGATCCAGGAGGCAGCTCACTGGTGGATCACAATAGTAACTGGGGCAGCTGGGGGGAGGCAGGGTCTTACAGCATTTATACATGTGCTCTGGGAGTTGCAGGGAAGGCACTTTAATTAGTGAGCATTAGTTAAAGTGTCCATTTTTCAGCATGTGGATGCTGATACAGGTGACGTTGGAGTCTGCTGGAGCACAATAATTACAGCATCTCAGAGCAGCCTCGCTGCACATGTATAGGCACCTTTAGAGTCTAAGGAGCAGGAGTAATTCAGTTTATAAGCTACTTGAAGGGGTACACAAAGAGATTGTATTAAATCTGGGGCTCCTAAATAGTAGATCTTCTGAATAGGCTATGAAATTGGCCAGTTTACACCAGCAAATGTTCTGGCCTAATGCTTCAGAACTTTTTGATGAAGAAAAAGTGCGTGGGCGACCTGGAGTGGCAGCGCACAGAGGGGCCACACAGGGAAGCTGCCTGCTGCTGCAGGCTCTGCACTGCCCAGGTCAGACTTCCCCTGTGTGCACAGGAGCAGCATCGGCAGCACACAGGGTTGTGCCCCTCACTGCTGCCCCCGCCTATAGGGGAAGTGCGGCCAGGGCAGTGGGGAGCTCAGAAAGGCAGGCAGCTTTTTGCACCCCTTGCTGTGCCCTGCTGCTGGGTTCCAATGCTGCTCTGCAGAAGCGGTGGTGAGGGCAGCACAGCAGGGAGCGTTGCCGGCACCTGGTGCCTCCCCAGAGCCCAGGCCTGGGTCTGGGACTAGGGCTGGGAGGCAGCTGGGGCCAGGGCCAGGGCCAGGGCAGGGAGGCAGCAGCTGCTTGCAACTGCCCCAGGTTCTGGGTAGCTGCAGATAGCCATGGAGTCCGGGGTGCTTCCAGCAGGGCTTCCATCCTCCCAGCCAGCTGCTGGAAGCAGCCTAGGCGAATGGGACTATCAGCAGCTACCCAGAACCTGGGCCAGCTGCAGCTGGGAGGCTACAAACAGCTGCTTCCTTCCAGCCCTGGCCGCAGCCCCGGCCCTGGCCCCAGGTGTCCCCCAGCCCCGGGCTCTGGGAAGGCAGCAGGTGCCGGCACTGTGGCTGGTGGGGGGCT
>NW_005843654.1:0-438 GCF_000455745.1 Alligator sinensis | reverse complement strand
TCAGAGCTGGCGGCAGGTACCCGGACCGGGGGCCAGCGGCAGCTGGGAGGCTGCAAACAGCTGCTGCCTCCCCGCCCTGGTGCCGGCCCCGGCCCTGGCCCCAACTCATGTTGAGGAAACTGGCCTCGCCTGCCAAGCTCTAAATTTTGTCCTATTTTGCATATAAAATTTCTCCTCTTTTTCAAGATGCCACTAATTGTAATCCCTGACCAAACTACTTGCCATATGGATGTGTTATTTCTCTGAACTTACTGTTGAAGAATTGTGGATACTGGCAGATGTGCAAGATCCCACTCTAACTCATGGCACTTCACATAAAACACCATGAGTTACAGTGCCCCCCCCCCCCCCCCCCTGATCCAACAGACATTAGCTGTTTGATCAAAGGTGGGGGGAATCAGCACATTTCCCCAGCTCTGGTGCTGTCTGCAGGATGGG
>NW_005843653.1:59643-71127 GCF_000455745.1 Alligator sinensis | reverse complement strand
GTAAATCTCAGAATGTCATCCTCCCGCTGTACGTGGCCTTGCTGAGGCCGCAGCTGGAGTACTGTGTCCAGTTCTGGGCTTCGCAATTCAAGAAGGAAGTCGAGAAGCTTGAGCGAGTCCAGAAGAGAGCCACACGCATGATCAGAGGGCAAGAAAATAGGCCTTATGAAGAGAGGCAGAGAGCCACTGGCCTCTTCAGCCTGGAGAAGCACAGGCTCAGGGGGGACCTGGTGGCTGCGTATATGTAAGTACATAAGGGGTGTGCATCAGGATCTGGGGGAATGTCTGTTCACCAGGGCGTCCCAAGGGATAACAAGGACTAACAGTCATAAACTCCTTCACGACTGTTTTAGGAAAAATTTCTTTACTGTCCAAGCCCCCAAGGCCTGGAATAGACTCCCTCCAGAAGTGGTTCAGGCACCTACTCTGGACTCATTCAAGAAATGTTTGGATGCTTATCTTGCTGGGATCCTTTGACCCTAGCTGACTTCCTGCCCCTGGGGCAAGGGGCTGGACTTGATGATCTTCAAGGTCCCTTCCAGCCCAAACGTCTATGAAATCTATGAAATCTCAGCAGCACTCACTGCAAGCAGCCATGACAGCAGCTATGCTCCTTTCTGTGTGATGACTTGCCCTCCTGCACTCTCTTCCCATCTTCTGCACTTGACTGTGTAATGCCTTCTATCTTGATTGGCACGCTTGAAAATGAAGTGTTGCTCTGTAGACCCAAGTGCAGAAGCTGATACCAGTTTATTCTAGATTCTGTGGACTGGACACAGAAAGTGCACATGCATCTGTGATTTGCTCAAGAGTATAGATAAGGGCCTGTGGGAACTAGAGAGTCCAGTTTCCCAGTTCCTGGCTTTAACCACAAGATCACTGCAAGTCCATGGATCCAGTTTTCATTAGACTGTCTTCTACAGCAGGGGCAGTAACTTAATGGCCTGAGAGTTAGAACTGGCCTGTGTAGAGAGTGGATCCATCCCATGAAGCTCTGAATCAGCCTGCAGTGGAGTCCCCCCACAGTTAGTGGGGCAGCTGAGAGCTCATGGAGGTTGCATCCCAGTAGCTCCTTGTTGGCCTCACACCTCTCCTCTCCTATGGGACATGCCAATTCTGAGTGGGGGAGGTCAACCAGGGTTTTAACATAGGCAGTCCTTTCTCATCTTTGAATTTACTGTTGCTAGTTGTTGCTGGTGACAGGGATTGGTGGTACTCAGTGATGAGGGTGAATGGGGCAGCTGCGGAAGTGGGGCTCAAGAGAATCCCTGCACCTGGCTGCTGATGTAGTAACCCTTGGACTGCTGGCTGGAACAACACCTCTGCCCACAGCAGATCGCTGTGGGGAAGGGGACATGAGATTGATGAGGAAAACAATCAGCTCCTTTGACAGCATACCAGTGAAGAGGTTGCCTGTGATGGGGTATCAGCGGCCAGCAACAGCAGTAGGGTTGCAAGAGTATTGGCTTTGTTTTTGACCATTTACTATCCTATCCCCACTGTCTGACTAAATGAACAACTACTAGCAATATTTTATAGTGGATACAATTATTTTTAATTTTAGGTACACATGCATTCAGAAACGTTTCAAAGCTTGACATTGGCCAGTTGCTTTTATATCATTATGGGTTTGTATTATTTCAGAACAGTGCATATTAAGCCTGAGCGAATAGAGCAGCAGTTTTTAGCCCAAAGAGACCATGTTCTAAAAAAGGTAAACAGTTAAAGACCTGGACATTTGCATCAGGGTAATTTATATGCTTTGTAATAATGTCTATTGTTAGTAGCTGCCTGAAACAGCTGACCATCTCTCCACTCCAAATCCCAGTACAATTCAATTAGTTTTGTACACTGATGTAAATTATTCCAGGATCCAGTTGGACAACTATGATAGATGCTCATGAGAGTTGCTATTACAGTGTCTTGCCAGTAGGTGACAGGGTGACCAAGTAATAATTTGTTTGTTCATAGCAAATGGTACCCCAGGATAGCTCTGGATACATCATGCTTATATCAGTATAAATTACATAAGTGTATATTCACCTCTGATTTTTTCCTATGTTGAATTCAAGTAAGTTACAATGGTTTAAGGTTGTATGTTGGGTTTCCTTGTTTACATTGATGTAAAGTCTGATTATAGTGGTGAAACAAGACATGTCTAAGCCCTAAGATACTTCTTAGTAGCAGTTATAAAAAGCATGAATCCTAAATGGAATTACTGGTAGTTTTTCTTGGAAGGCTCCAGAAGAGCAGAAATAAAGGTTCTGTAGCATCAGCAATCCATATTGCTATTTGCTGAGGTCTTGCTATATTAGATCATCATGTTTCTACCAGCAATTAATCTGCTTCCTTCAGGGAAATAGAAGTTATTCAAGACTTCAAATTGCCTAACTAAACATGAACAGACTGCCTGGAATTCTGTCCTAGCAAGCAGTCTCCCTACAACATTTCTACTATTTATTCTTGCATGTGCTGGTGGTATAGTTGATGCAAGCTTATGGACAACAGCTACTTATAGTAGCCCTTGACTTAGATGGACAGCTTGTTCATTCTTAAGAAGGTTACCTTAATATCAAAAGTCACCTTTAATTTTGTCTCATGAGTTGAACAACTGTCTAGCTCATGTTGTAAAAAGTGTCAGGAAATCTCTGAAGGCACAGTTTTAGGAAAAGTAGTCCTTTTTTCCTATCACCTGTAAATTAGCAAAGCCCCCCAAAATGTCTCTACTGCTCATCATGTAGCTAGTAGAAGGGTCTGTCACAAACCTATATTTCAGCTGCAGTTACAGGTCTATGTGATGGGTGGAACTAAACCAGCAGAATAAATATTTATGATGTTTAGTCACTCATGCTGCTTTATTTATAGATCAGTCAATGCAGTTTTCTATCATAACAGTCAAACCAAAATTTTGCTGGATTTCAGCACTTACGATTCTTATGTTGTAAAGTTTTAAATTATCAGTCCACTAAATGGCATGCTTCTGAACTAAATCATGAGGTGTTTATAAATGTCAGTCTTGCTAAAAAAAGCAATTTATGTTTATGATTTTTTTTTTAGCATCAAGCTGCAGAGAAGGTTATCTTGGATGCAGTCAGATCATTAATTATACCTTGAACCCTAACAATGAATCTGAGAATAAATTACATTGGGGGTGTAAACTACTGGCTTGGACATTTTTCCAAGAAGAAAATATAGTTTACCAGCTGTCTCATCCTTTCTCACTGTTTACTAAAAAGTTAGCAAAGGTCATTTCTGCCCTTGCATAATGCAAAGTCTGTCACAGCTGCTATGAAAGAGGGTTGGGTTACAAAATTGCTAAGCAGATACAGAGGAGAATTGGCAAGCAGTTAACATTCTGTTCCAACCAGACCATCTCTCTATTATTTGAGGCACACTTTTCATCCACTGAAATACTGTCCAAAAGAGGTCATCACTTTTGCTTCTTAGAACATAGCTCTTCTTTTTGACCTGCAAGTTTTTCATGTCATGAAAATGTATTGACTTGTAGCTAAATACCAACAGTGACTTGGGTGAGGTGAGAGTGGGGACTTTATGCTCTATGCCTTTGACAGAGCATTTGAGCTGGACTTAACCCTCAGCTTTCATTCAACTTCTCAGAAATCTAAGAATCATGAACTTATGATAGCTCACAGCAATAACCCCTAACACTTAAGTAGTCTAATTTAGCTTGAATAACACCAAAGTTACTTAAGATAGAAAGCAGAATTAAAAATAAAAGCAAGCTAAGCTCCATTCTGGACTCTTAGGGCATCTTTACACATGCTTTGGGGTGGAAGGGGGTCTAATCTCTGAGAGCTGCTCTAATTAAAGCACCCGTGTAGTCATATGTATTCAGCAAACTGCACTTCAAAATAGTGGAGGGGGGGACTTTAACTAAAGCTCATATGACAAGCTTTAGTTAAAGGCCCTACCACCACCATTTTGAAGTGCAGCGACACTGAATACATGTGACGCAGAAGCTGCTGGAGCATGCTAATTAGCACATGTCAGAGCACATGTCCAGCAAGTGCACAGGTGCCCTCAGTTTCATAGTTTCATAGTAGGTAGGGTCAGAAGGGACCTGAGCAGATCATCAAGTCCAACCCCCTGCCATGGCAGGAAAAAGTACTGGGGTCAAACGACCCCAGCAAGGTGTTCACCTCCTCCCTTCTTAAAGACCCCCAGGGTAGGAGCCAGCACCACTTCTCTTGGAAATTGGTTCCAGATCCTAGCTGCCCTGACTGTGAAGTAGCGCCTCCCGATGTCTAGTCTGAATCTACCCTCTGCCAGTTACCACATTCTGAGACAGCAGGAAGCCTCTTTGTTCAGGCAACCAAAGTGGCAAAGTTGCCTGTGTGACAGGTAAAGTTGGAAGTAGATGTATCAGGGTTCTTACAGGCTAGCTTCAGCTATCTATCCATCTGTCCTCATTATTAGGGTATTGATTATTTTTAGTATGGATATTGCTAACTGAGTATCAGTGCACCCTTATGCTAACTGCTGTATTCAAAAAGTTTGCAATTAGGAATATAATGAGACAAATGGATATTACAAAATTAATGTGGGAAGAGCAATTCAAGGGAATAGGGGATGCATCCACAAATAATGTTCCCTCTAAGGAATAGCAGTCCGTGAGCGTGCCGCTTCGGTCCCACCTCCCCCTTTCAGCACAGCACAGTCTACCGTTAAGTGTCCTAAAGTAAGTGTCCAGGTGGGAGTAGGCAGGGTTCAGCCACCACCCTTCTCCATGCTAACTGCTGCCCAAAGCAGCGCAGTGGAGTGCTGTGGGGCAGCCATGGGCCAGATACAATCAATTGATAGAACTGAAAGGGAGGCACTAAGGCCAGCTTGGGACAGTTACCAAAGGTAAGCTCCTCACTCCTCATGCAGGGCAGGCAGCGGCTCCTCCCTGAGGTGAGGCAAGGTGGGGACAGGGACAGGGCTGGGGCTGGGGCTGGGGCTGGGGGCTGGCGCCTCTACATCACCTCAGGGAGCAAGGAGGCACATGGCATCAGGACTGGGGAGTGGAACGGTCCCCCAGAGCTGGCAGAGCCCACGGAGCAGTTCCCCAGAGCTGGCAGAGCCCACACCAGCCCCCAGCCCCAGCCCCCAGACCCAGGCCCCAGTCCTACCTTGTCTCACCTCGAGGAAGAGCCACTGCCTGCCCCGCATGAGACTCTGCCAGCTCCAAGGAACTGCTCCACTCCCCAGCCCTGATGCCATGTACCTCCTTGCTCCCTGAGGTGATGCAGGGAAGCAGAGCAGTTCCCTGGAGCCAAGGGAGCCTGCAGCAGTCCCCAGCCCCAGCCCCTGTCCCCATACCGATCCCTGTCCCTGTCCCCGCCCCTGGCTCGCCTTGGGGAGTATTCTAGCCGCCTGCGGAGGGTTCGGGATTGAGAGTGTGGTCGGGGGTAAAAGATAAGAAAGGTTTATTGACTTAACAAAAACACGACTACATGTAGTATAATAAGACAGACAATGACAGACAATAATAATTCATGTTGGCAACTTATTGGCAGTCCCCTCTGATGCCTGATGTACGACGAGTTCTTTTTCCACAAAGCTCAGTGAAGTCAGGCGTTCCCAATCAGCGCTGTCTGAGGGGTACTGGGAAAGACCCTGGTATTCAGTCCTCGGGCTCCTCGAGATCCATGAGCCCACCGAACCCAGGTCAGCAGCTAATCTTAAATCAGTAGCTTCTTTTACAGAGCTGCATCTTCCTTCTAAATGATTTCTAGACATACTAGCCAATTTATAACTTCTGAGCTATGCTAATAACTTACAGCCATCTAGATTCTCCCACCACAAACTTTCCTTAGGACTGACCAATAGCAGTACAAGCCTTGCATTCTTCTGATAAGGTTAATGTTTACTATGCCACAGGGCCTACTACTTCTACAAGGCTTTGTTAAATTTACTAGGCCTTATTACATACAAGGCCTTACTGATCTTTGACTTTAATTAGGCTCTTATTAACAACATATAGCTTAATATTTGAACAAATGACAGCAAAACACTTAGTCTAATATTCACAGTGTTCAGCAAGCACCTTAGACACAATTTTTAGCTGTCACAGGGGAGGAGCCACTGCTTGCCCTGCATGAGTGAGGAGTTTACCTTTGGTAAGTGTCCCACGCTGGCCCTGGTGCCTCTGCTGCGCTCCACGCCCAGCTCCTCTCTGGGTGTGTACACAGCCTTAAAAAGTTTGTGCACAGCAAGATTTTTACTTGTGCACAGCCACTCATGCATGCAGCTTATAGGGAACACTGTCCACAAAAGGTTATTATTGTGTAGTAGACTAATTGGCTGTGCAGTAAACATCAAGAATCTACATGTGCATCCCTATTAGGCTAGAATATACTGATTTCCTCAGGAGCAGCACATGTGCCCTGGCTCACTGGGGTACAAGGCTGCTTCAGTACAGGGTGATAGTACCACACCAAAGCACCCTTGTGCCCCAACCAGCCCCTCTGCAGCATGGTGAGCTGGATCAGAGCAGCCCGGGGCTGGCAAGTTGACCCCTGGGCCTCTTGCCAGCCAGGCTACTGTAACCTGGGTCAACAGGCTGCAATTCCAGGTACACATGTAAATGCACACCTGGGAGCAGTAAACTGCAGTGTGATAAGCATTGCATTAATATGCATGTGTAGATGCATTCCGGGAGAAGATTAAGTTTAATGCACTCAGTAGTTGAATCAAATATACTTTTCTTTCATTTTGATCCAACCCTGGTTTCCCTGGTATCCAATGTGATATGACTCCATCCTTTGTCCATGTTGCTTGACCACTTTTGGAGAATGTAACATTTTTCCTACCTACATGAAGAGCAAACAAATCTTATCACTTCATTTTACTGGAAGTCTCTGTCAATGATTGTCACTCATTTTCAGTCTTTTTGACATTATTCAGATAACCCTAACACAGAATGCTGATTGACCATAGTCGGGGTGTGCTAACTCTTTGATTCTCTTGGTGGGAGGTTGCTTATAAGACCTGTACTACACTACTGCAATTAATATATCATGTAGATTTCACTGGCAGTATTTCTTCCTGTCTCACAGGCTATGCCTTCCTTGGGGTCCTTTCATTCACTACAGAGACTCTTTCACCTTCCAAGAACAGAATCAAGCTCCAAGATAATATTCATGGTTTGCAATAGTTGATATCTTAGAAAGGCAGAGTTCTTGAAAATCTTCTTGATATTCCTGTTAAAATTGAAGAAAAGAAAAGTTCTCTCTTGCTCTAAAGGCTGAATGAACAGTTTCCAGAGCATTGATAATCTAAGAAATGAGGCATCATGTTCAGGACTTGGATAGAGAAGAATCTAACTTAGAAGCAGGACCAGACTGTATAAAACTCCTAAAATTGTTGTGTTTGATATAACATATGTTTGATCAATAGCTAAGTGACACATATTCCTTATACTGAACTGACTTTAAGATCCTTCAACATTTTACCATGTACAGTGCCTGCAGCAGTAAAACAGACATATCATCATTGTAAAATCTTCCACTTGCATGTTGCCATATAAAAATCTGCTTATTCCTCATGTTTAAAACAAAAATCAGGATTGCCGATGTTGCTTGCTGAGTATACCTCTAAGCTAGATGGTATCCAGGAAAAAGTCTAATTCCCTTCCCTTTTCCTGCCAAAAGTGACAGTGAAACTATATCATTTGTTTTTATCTGGCATTGCATGTAAAACTATGTTTTTACTGTGGCAGACAACAGTTTTCAACAATAATGCAATATGAGTTAAGACTTGGATTCCTTTGGGTTGACATTGTGCAAACCTCTGTATTATTCTGACAGGGTATAACCTCCCATGCCTTTCCCCTGGACATCGTGGGTAGAGATGCCTCTCGAACCTTGCCGTGGCTTTTTGGGGCAGATGTTTTGGTCACCAAGCAACTTTGGGTCAGTTCCCCAGGGGCCTCTTCTGCCACGTCTTTGATGATTAGTTTGTTTGAATCAGGAGGATGAAGTTTGGTCCTGCCTCCCTGGTGCCTTCCCTTGATTGCTTCCTCTGCTCCTTTTATGTGGGGCTCTGCCTCCCCTACACCCCACCTACCGCCAACCACAATGTTGCCACTCACGTCATCAAGGGTGATGTCCAGGATTTTCTTTAACACTCTAGCTCATAGGGTCTGACAGCCACAGTCAATTGGTGCTGTTCCTTCCCCGACCATCTCCTGTGGCCCCCTTTCTTCTGCCTACGTATCATCGATCCTTGGCACCATCCTATTCCCCAGTGCGTCGTCCCTTTCCTGGCCTGGGTCTTTGCTACTCGTCAGTGGCATCTGACTTAAGGTGTCAGTGGGTCCCACAGGATTCCAGTCTTCATCGGCACCAGTCAATGCCCACTCTGTCTCTGTGGGCAGCTCCCCTGGCTCATGCTGGCCATGGATCCTTGGGGCAACCCCCTCCTGGGTCCAAGTCCCCTCCCTGGGACTGCTGGTGTGCTCCTGTCCCTCTGGACTGGTTGGGGACTTCACTTCCGGCCCCTTCCACTGCTCTTCCACCTGGCATTTTATCCTGGCCCCGGGCATCCAGCCGGCCAATTGGCCCCGTTATGCACGTATCAAATGTGCCCAAGCTGATGCGGGAGCCGTTCCCGGCTCCTTCCACCTCGTCTGTTTTTTTTTAATTTGATCTTTGCCCGTGGTGGCTCTTCTCACCGCATTTTCATTTTCACCGTGCTCGTCTCCCAGCACAGCGTCCTGCCGCCTTCCAACTCCAGCAGGTAAGTCTTTTTCACATACCCCCCCCACACTTAAGTTGCCTCAGGGTGTCCCATCATTAATATCTTGTCCATCTCTGTTCTTGCTGGAATTCTCAAGTTGATCTGTCTGTATCTTCCCTGTGTCATCACACCTTGATAGGAAATCAGCCACTTGGTTAGCTGGTCCCAGCCAGTAACTAACCCTAAATTTGAAGGGTTGCAATGACAATGCCCACCACGTGATCCAGGCATTGTTGTGTTTGAATTTGCTCAGCCGCTGTAAGAGAGCATGATAGGTAACTCATTTGAACTCTCGCCCCATCAAGTAATACTTAAAATAATTCACCGCCCATTTTATGGTCAGACACTCTCTTTCAATTGTTGAATACCTGGATTCAGCAGCGTTTATCTTCCAACTAGCATAGACGATTGGGTGTTCTATTCTTTCTTGCTCCTGACAGAGTAATGTGCCTACAGCTGTCTCGGAAGCGTCTGTCTGCAGGACGAAAGTTTTAGAAAAGTCAGGCATTATGACAAGTACATCACTGCATAGGGCCCTTTTGACATCCTCAAAATCCTTTCCCATCTCAGGAGTCCAATAAATGGGACCCTGTATTTTTCCCCTTATAGCATCCATCAGTGTTGCTGCCTTCTCCATGAAGCAGGGGGTAAACCTCCTATAATAATTAGCTAGGCCAAAAAAAGCTCGCATCTGATGTTTCGTCTGAGGAGGTGGATACTTTTCTATTATTTCCACTTTACTAGCCAGAGGGTGATTAATACCCTGGCCTACTCTGAACCCAAGATAATTGATCTCTCTTACTCCTAAGGCACATTTTTGGGGGTTGATCGTCATCCCCGTCTGGCGTATTTCCTGTAATATTGTGCCTGTGTGATGTAAGTGTTGCTCCTACATTTGTGAGTAAATCATGACGTCATCAATATATGCAGTGGCATACATAGTGTATAGAGCGAGCATGTGGTCCATAAGTTGTTGAAACGTGGCCGCGGCTTCATGCAGGCCAAATGGCATTCTTGTGAATTCAAATAGCCCCCAGGGGGTATCAAAGGCTGTTTTTTGCCTGTTGTTCTTCACCATGGGAATTTGCCAATAGCTCTTCGTCATGTCAATCATGGAGATATACCAACCCCACCCTATCCATTCCAATAATTCTTCCATAGGAAAAACATTGAATCTAGCAAGCTCATTAACTTTTCTAAAGTCAATGTATATTCAGAGTGTTCTGTTGCCTTCGGTACTATGACCTTCAGGCTTCGTCAAGGGCTGTGAGAAGGCACAATGACCCCCTGTGCCCGCATCTTTCATAGTTCATGCCGCACTTCCTCTCGCAGGTGATGTGGAATGGGCCGCCATCTCTCTTGCACAACAACCCCTTTTGGCATATTCATTTCATGTTGTACCCCTCAGGCCCGTCTAGGCCTCTCATTAAATACATCTTTGAATCTGGCCACTCGCCACTGCAACTGGCGACATTGTTCTTCGTTGAGTCCTGATCCATGTGTCGGTTGGCTGTCTTGATCCACCCTTTCCTGTGGCTCCCCTGTCTTGGGTCCCAATTCTTCTCACGGCTTCTCCAGTCTTAGCATCCACCCTTCAAGCTCCCGCCATGCCTTCAACAGATTCACATGATAAATCTGCTGCTCTTTTTTATGCCCCAGACGATGTACTTCATAATTGTGGTGGCGATGTGCCACCATGGCCTCAAGAAGAAGCGGGGGAAAACTGCGGGGTGCACAAAACCCAGAAGCAGACCCCCCGATGGGGGAACTTACCTCCGGAAGAGTCGGTGGTGCCGGAGCCAGGACCGCGGCAGCAGTCGCAGTTGCAGCCGTGCAAGCCAGCATTACGCCGGCTGTTTAAGCAGCTGTTCCCTGTGCGGGAGGCAGCCGGTCCAATTGCAGCAGCCAGCATGGCCACTGCAGGAACATTTAAAAACCCTGACAGGACCTGCGGGGAGGGAGAGCCAGAGGGAGAGAGAAACGGCTGGCAGCACATCTGGCGTGCTGATGCTCCTGCCAGGAAGAGGCATGCTGTAGCCCATGCAGTACTGGCAAGCAAAGCAGGGGAAGTGTTTGAGCCCCTGACTGAGGCAGAGCAGGGGAACCACAGCAGCTCCCTGTGGAAGGTGGGCAAGGACAGACCAGCGCTTCCCTTAGGAGAAGTAGAACAGGCGAGGGGTTCAGAGTCCCCTGGAGATCACTGGGGAAGGGAAGGCAGCTCTGCAAACCACTCTTCCCCAGGACAATATTATTTCTGAAGAGGATAGGGAGAAAAGACACTAAAGTGCAGAAAAGAAGTCCAAGGAAGAGAGAGAGAAGGGACACGAGCCAGCTAAGTTGTTCAGCTGCGTGCTCTTCCCGCTATCTGAGTCCTACTGTGGGGCAAGCCCGCAAAGACTGAGGTTAACATCCGACCAACACATAACCGGTTGACGAGTGGATGGGGTGTAGGGGAGGTAGAGCCCCATGGAACATCGCGACTAACAGCTGCGAGTACAGCCTTGTCAGGGAACCCCTCTGGGGAGAGCTCCACTAGAACCCTCTCGTGAGAATTTAACAGCAAAGTCGTGGCAGGCGAGTTGAGGGTAGGGGCTACCTTACTGACAGGTGATACCGTCCATAAGACAACTGACATCACAGTAATCTACAGGGTTGGCCTGTCTCACAATTTCGAATGGCCCCTGCCATCATGTCAGCAACTTATCAGCCATGGTGGGGAGTAAGACTAGCACCTTGTTCCCT
>NW_005843653.1:50878-59612 GCF_000455745.1 Alligator sinensis | reverse complement strand
ACACGGAAGTCGCGCCCCCTCCCAACTCCAGCGGGTAAGTCTTTTTCACACAGGGATTCTTTTTTCTCACGGTGTTGCCAAAGGTTAAGCATCCAGCGGGGTGAAGAAACTGAACCGTCCTCTCAGCAATTATGGTACCAGTAGGTCAACATTGCAATATATTAGTCATTTGGAGGGTCTTGTATCTTTTTTATTGTTCTGTGATTAAATGGAAAACTTCCTTTTTCAGAGCTTTCAATCTAACTCCTTGTATAAATAAGGAATTTACTATGTTTGTTTGTTAGTAAATGCCACTCTTCCTAAAAAGAAGTCTCAGGGCAGCTTACAGTTAAACACAATAATTTATACTAGCAGATCTAATATTAAATAAGATGGATCTGTATATAACAAAACCTCCTCAAACAGTGCCCCAACATTTCCTTGCTTGCTAAAATACCTACCCAAATAAAAAGGTCTTCTAGTCCTTCTGGAAGGTGTCCAGGCTCAGGCAATGATGGGTTATAAGTGGGTAGGAGTTCCAAAGCAGAAGATCTACTACCAAGAACTACCCCAATGTGTTTTTGCGACATTAATTTAGTGCAAGCATGGTACTTACAGGAGTTTGCAAGGCTTGAGGTGGGCATAAGGGAACAGGCATTGTCTTACATATGTCAGGCCCAGATGGTTTAGAGCTAGTTAATAGCAGTGCCTTGATTTAGGCCTGGGAATCCTAAAAATGTAGATACTATATATATATTATGCCACTGCCCTGGAAGTTTAAAATATCACTCAATAGCTTCTGTTAATTCTTTATATGTATATGCATGTTTAGAGAGATATATTAATAATTTTTTTAATGCTAGCAAGGGGGTTTAATGATCCTCTTGTTTGCCTACTTGCAGAGCATAAGCCAACCTGAAGGGTGAGAGAATTAAATATTGTTCTTAGTGTCTTCCTTCATTTGCTTTCCGTGGTGGCGAGAAACCACCACAGGCTCTGGGAACACCGGGTCAAGCCCTGGAGTTCCTGAAGGGGGAAAAAGAGCCCCCCACACCCCAGGAAACTTACCTTCTGGATGGACTGGGGTGGAGCAAGAGCTGCCCAAGCCGGCGTTCCGCCAGCTCTTCAAGCAGCTGCTACCTGGGCGGGGCAGCGGCCAGCTGATTGCAGCAGCTGATGCCACCACCACAGGGAATTTAAAAACTCCACCGGAAGCTGGCAGTGGGGAAAAAGCCAGCTGGGAGCTCACTGGGGAGCTCTAGGCCCCAGCAACGGCAACTCCACAGGCACTGCCCTGCAGCAGCAGAGCGGGAGCAGAGGCTGGCATCAAGCTGGGGACAGGCTGTTCCCAGCTTCTCCACATTAAAGAAATCCAGGCAGACATTCCTCTTGGGGAGGACGCCTGTCATCCAAGGCCCAGACCCCTGAGGCTAGGGGACTGGAGCTGCCAGAGTTATCTACATCTGGATGACAAGCTGGAGCATTTTAATCAATGGTGAACCCCACAGTCAAGGGGTAGGTGTCACGTCAGGAGACAGACCTGAGTACCCAAGTGGTTGGCATGTGGACAGGATGTAGGGGAGGTGGAGCCCTGAGGAACACCACAGCACACCCGTGAGCACCCCGCCTCCGGGACGTGAGGGGAAGAAAGACACCGCTGAACCCCCTCCTTCTTTATATATACCATCAAGTTGTGGCAGACAAGTTGGGGGAACCCCAACCTTGGGGCAGAGTCAAACTCATAGCACCAACGTGGGGCGTGACACTTTCCAATTCTATATCAACATATGGAGGGTTTTTAAAAATACTTTTAAACATTGAATGGTGTGTGATATATCTCATAGTAAAGGAATAAGTTAAGCTGACTTGACCACAGTAGCACTGGCTAGTTCCTCACAAACAACACTGCCAGTGAACATCAGTCCTGACACAAAAGCCTATAGAGACTGAAGGGTCTAACCTTTTGATCAAAAGTTTTTATTCATGAGTACAGTCCTAAAGAACAATGACAATGGAGCATAGGCTTTCCATCTTTCCCAGAATTATGTTAACATATTCATGATATTAATTCCTCATCCTTACATGGGTTCTTTCTTGGGAGGTATTTGATAAGAAAAACTTCCTAATGGAGAAAATAGTATTTTCTAAATGGAAGGTTAATTGTAAACCCACCAAAAGCACTCTTCAAAGAATGAATTCTAATAAAAAGTCAAAAAGACATAGAATTGTGTGTTCAGTGCTGAGACAGTATGAGAAGTGAGTTACCCCATCTCAGAAGGCCTTACAAACTGCTATGTGTAGACAAAATGAGAGGTATGTGTGCATGACACCTTAAAGCGGGCTAAGTGCTTTTGCACCACTTTAATGGTGTCAGTGTTTGCATGCCTCAGTGGCGTATTGCGCATTAATTCCAGTGACTGTAGGAAATTAAGTGGCGTAATGCACCTTGGGGCACAGCAAACTACTTCTTTCTTACTGTCCCAGTTTACAAAATTGAAATCCAGGTCAAGACTAAAATTTCTCTCAAATGTAAGATGTTTGGATGCAGGGGCTTGTTTTGGACTCATCTCTACTTTCATTTAAGATAAACCATCATGTTAATTAATATGGCATTTATATTATTATGGTGTATTTATCATTTATCATAATTCTTCTATGTGAAGTGCAAACATTTCCAGTGTAGCAGAATCTTTTCTTTTTTTTTTCCATACATTTAGTTGGTAAACAATACTCATTAGCAAGAGGTATCATTACTTTTTAAACCATGCTTTTTTTTTTTTTTTTGCCTTGAATAGCAAAAAAAACAAGGTAAAAACCGGTCTAAAAGAAAGAGAATGTTTGTTTTGGTGCCAGTTTTGATTGGTGCTTATGTTCTGTCCAACAGATAGATGATTTCCACCTTTAAAAGCCCTATCTAGATGGGGTCCAGATCAGTTCTTTCTCAACCCAGTGTGTTTATTGTCTTGGGCTGCTTCGTTAATTAACTAGTTCATCTTGGTCACATTCCCTGTTTCCTACTGCACCACTTTTATCCTTAGACCGTCAGAAAGGCCATGAGGGACTAAGAAGTGTCTCACATTACTGCTTCTAGGTCTCCTTAGCCCTCATGCAGAGCTGTAGTAGCCCTGATCTAAGGCCTGTCTACAATGTCTCTATGCCAAATTGAGATGGGCACCTCACACAATTGCTCCTGCTCAGCATGCACCAAACTTGGATATGAGGCAATGTGGCTGCTTTATAGTAGCACTGAATGTGCACCCAGTGCTACTCTAAAGTTTCTGTTTTGGGTGTGATGGAATTTGGCACACACTGTTTTGGGTGTGATAGAATATGCCCCATAGTGGCAAAGAGTAGGGCATACCTCTTTGGCAGTGCTCCTGGTGTCAGCATGGAGGCAATGTGGACATGTCTTTACCCTCCCCACTGCCATGGCCCATGAGAACTTTTGATAACAGAAAATCATATACGTGCAGGTTTATCTGAACTACAGTTCTTCACCTGCAATCCACTTTTCTCTCCCCCCTTATAACCTGCTGTCAAGAGTACCAAGCTTGCCTGAGTGCTATATATCCATTGTATGGTCCCTCCACCCTGTCATAGCCAACACAACCATAAATCTAGCCCAGTGTTCCCAGAAAGTCACTTTTGTCTAGTCCTAATAACAGAGGTCAATCTACCTAGTTAATATACTACTACATTTGCACTTTCTGTGGTTCACTCCTAAAAACTTCTCCCAAAAGTGATTATTCCTGGAATGGACAAGGTAGATTGAGAAGAGTAAATCAGAAATAGGGCAAGTAAAGTGAGAAGCAAGCATTTTTGTGGGTGATATCTTTTATTGGACCAATTGCCTTGTTGGGATAGACTTAGGATGTGTGCAGAAATTACACTTTTCACTTGATGAGGCCACCAAAAGTGCTCTGAAGCCTTAACATAACAAATGTTCAGGGCTGCAGGGCACTTTAAAAATGGCAGATCACATGAGAAGTTAACCCTCATCTGACGTACTACCTGATGAAACTGCTCTAGAGCAAAGCTCCATAGAAAAACTGTGTACAGGTTCACACTGAAGGTTAACTTTGGGTGATTCCACTCACATCCCACGGGTCTCTGCAGGGCTGGGCTGGTATGCACAGATGAGCTTCAGCTTAGCCCTGCCTCTGGGCTGTCACAGAGAGGAAACCAAAAAAGCTCTGTCTCCTCCCTGTGCACCAGGGCAGGTGTGGGGGGAAGGGAGTCCCCATAACGTGCACTGCACCACCCCCCAGCAGTCTCTCTGCTGGGAGTACTGGGGGGAGCCAGGCCAGACCTGCATGGCAGGGGGTGGGGTCTGTTCCCTGCCCCCAGCCCCAACTCTGGCTGTGGCAAAGCTGAGCTGGCAGGCTTGGGTGCAGGGCACGGGAGAAGGGAGTTCCCCCACCTCATGAACCACCCCATCTATCCCAACTGGAGTATTGTGGGGAGTCAGGCTGGGCCTGTGCAGTGGGGGGGTTCCATTCCCCTACCCCCCTACCACAGCCTCTTGAAAGCAGCAGCGCACAGCTGCTGGCTTGGCTTGTTGAGACTAGAGATGGGGCAGATGGGGAATGTTCCTCCCTCCCCACTTCCTGGGCCCAGCCTGACTCCCTCCAAGACCCAGCATAGGTAGCTGAGGGGGGTGGACGTGAGGTGGGGAGAGCCATTCCCCTCCACCCCAGCTCCAGCCATGGCAAAGCTGAGCTGGCAGCTGTGTACTGCCACTGTCAAGAGCTTTGGGTGAGATGGGGGAGGAATGGAGCACCTCTACCGCATGGGCGCAGCCTGGCTACCCCTGCTGGGGTCTCAGGGGGAGCAGGGCTGGGCCTATGAAGTGGCGGGGGGGCATTTCTCCCCTCCTCCCAAGCTCCAGACACAGCCGCCAGAAGGCTGCCACTGTCAAGTGGCTTGCACAAGGGAAGGGGGAGAAGGGAGCTGCTCCCCCCACCATGTGGGCCCAGCTTCCCCTGAGACCACAGCAGGGGTAGTTGGGGAGATCCATATGGGTGGGAGCTTCATCTACCCTGCTGCTGCTGACAGTTGCCAGCTAGTGGGGAGGAGAGCTGGGAAGAAGGGCAGTCTGACCGTTTCCTGGGTGACTGCTGGAGCACTCCTACCTGCTGGCGACTGCCAGTGCAGGCAGGCTATGAGCCCCCACACCCAACAGGTTAATGCTGGCTGTTGGGTTCAATGGTGCTTTTGTGTAAAGCACCGTAGTTAAGAGTGCCTTCCCAATAGGCTGCCTAAATGTCTGTAGGCACCCTTAGACAAACATTCTAATGCAATGCATTCTTCTTCATCCAACAGCTTGTCTAAGCCTACCCCAATAAGGCAGTTGGTTCAGTAAAAGATATCACTCACAAGAATCCTTGTCCCTTGCATACTTACTGGACCATCACAGCTGCAACATCACTCCAACACTACCTAAGCAGGTAAAAAAGGCTTCTCAAAACTATCTGTACTCTTTGTTCATTCTCACAGACTGGCTCTCAACTCTAAAACTGCTGGCAGCTTCCCTGTCTGGAAGTGTAATAGACCATGCTGACTGCTTCATAAGTCTGCAGAGAGCACCTGCTCTGTATTGGTATGCTAATGCCCGTTTTGCTTGCTTAAACTTAGACATGACATCTGTGCTACCTTGGTGCTAGTCTTCATGTACCTAGCTTCTAAAAATACATCTTGGAGACAAAACCTATATTCTTATCTCCAGTTTTACTAATTTTTTTTGCAATTATTATGTTTAAATGGTCCCAGCATTATAATATCTTTTCTCATCATGCAAGCAAACACTATTCCAATGCTTGCTCCTGTTCTCATTTTGCAGAGTAATGTAGAACTGATTTTAAAATGTTGGGGATTTTTTTTCATTTTCATGGAAGAGTATTTTTAATTGAATTTTAGACATTGAAGGATTCATCTAAAATGGTTAATACAATTGCAATTAAACAAGATTGAAAGAAGAGAATAAAAATTAAAAACCATATATTCAGATGATTATGCAAGTTAGTAGAATGCAGGCTGAAGGTAAGAGACATAAGAAAAAATACATCTCAGGATGAAAGTCCATGGGACTGAATTCAGCACTGGTAGTCAAAGTCGGTCAGCTGATCAATCCATTGTGGAAAAAGTCAGTATTCCATTCAGATTGACAGGTGTACTTTCATATTTACCACTACTGTACAGAACTGTCTGATTTGCGTGGCAGAAATGATAACAAAGTGTGTAATACGGAGATGGACAGATATTAAAATCCCTTATCTCAGTCTCTCCAACCTAATGACTGCAGTTTTGGCCCCTTTTCAACGCTGCTGTAAAACAGAACTCCCACTTCATGGCACCTTTGGACTGCCCTCTTTCCCAATGGTACTTTGATAGAGAAAGAGGTTGCATTTAAAACATGATAGTTCAAGGACAATGAAGACTCCACTTGAAAAGGAGCAGGACACAAGGCAGACAACAGCAGTAAACAGATGCTGACATTAAGACTTACGTTGTGTGGTGATTCCTCCTCCCATTTGCAAATCTGACTGTCATGCAAATCAGACTGGTTGCTAAGAGAATGCTTAATTGAAGGGAATTCTTCATCTGCTTGTGATAAATATATTCCAGTTTTAATCTGGAATGTTTTTACCTGTATTTGGTACAATCCTGGCCCTATTGAAGTCAGGAAGTTTTATTTGATATATTCTATATTAAATGAGATGGTGCCCATAAACTCCACAGTGCTCAGGAGTGAAAAGCTGCTAATGAGCCAAAGTGATTATCTTTCTTGCTTCTCTTGTATATTTCTTTATGCTGATGACTTATTCAGGATCTTAAATTGTATACTACTGAGATATTTGTACAGACTCCTTCTACAATAAACTACCTATGGCTTGACCCCAATATTTATATCACTGAGTAATTAAATGGGCTTGACAAGAGTGAAATTTCAAGTCTTAAATTTCAGTTATATAATATCTTAAGAACAGAAACCCAACTGCTATAAAAATACTATTGACATGCATATTATCAGTTTTATATTGTAATTAAGTATTTGACATTAAAATACATGCTTTAAATGCACCTACACATCCTTTTCAGAATGGAACCATGTTCCCCCTTCTACATTCAATCACGTGGGAACAAACCACTGTCAGTCAGCAAGCAAGATGAGGAATCTTTCTCAGATCAATTGCCTCTCAAGAAAAACCAATATTGTTTAAGCTTATTCTGCTCAAGTTAACAGAAAAGCAGGCCACACAAGTACTACACAGATTCATAGATTCATTCAGGTAAATCACCAGACAAAAACTCCCTTCCATATAGTTCAGCCACCATAGATTTTCTTACTAAGTGCAATAAAACTTTAAGCTTAAAAAATGGCAGGGAGAAAGGGAGGGTCATAGAAATCCTCAACAGTTTTGCAGTTTGAGTGAGTCTTGCTATAAAGCCAATAGCAGACAAGATTCCAACTCTGTTGCATGCTTCTTCCCATATCTGTCTTAACTGTTTAAAGATGTCTCGGCCGGCCAGAGCCGACTCGAGGTGATTAAGAAATTGCTCATTTGTTTGGGTGGGCTGGTGAATGGAGAGGCAGACAAGGTTTAATGGTTGCAAAAACATTTACTTACGCCGCCTGTAGTTGCGACACAGATGGTCCGGTCATCTGAACAACTGTGTGAGTTGTTCCAGCTGGCGAGGCCCAAGCCAGTTAATCCGTCCGCAAATCAAGCGGGCGGGGAAAAGGGTACGTCTGGGATTGCGCTCGGCGACGGGAAGATCGATAGGTGATCAGTCTATCGATCAGCTAGCCGCAAGTCAGATCTCTTTAGAGGCACTCTGCAGCGTGCTCAAAGTTCTTCGACTTGGGCGGAAGTCGCTCGGAATTTTAAACGGCTAGCAAGACAATTACTAGCCGCCACGTGTGAATAATTTAGCACTGGCCAATAGCGGGACACAAATTTGCATTCGAATGGCGGGAACTCTTTGCACTGTGCATTTCTGTGCTGCAAAGAAGAAATGCACCCTGCAAAGAAAGCTGCAAATTGGCGGGAACTCTCTTGCACTGAGGTTCTTCTGTGCAGCAAAACCCTCGCTGTGCAAGAGGCTCTCATGTGGCAAGAAAATTCCATCGTGCCGAGGCACCAAAATCACTGGGTTGTGACATGCCCCCTTGCCGACGGCACAACTGGAATTTTAGACACATGAGCACATCTTAAGGCATCTTTGCTTCGGGATTCACTGACCTGGCAAAGCTTTAACAACCAATATACATATACATAAACAAATGATTTGATAGACCGGTCTTTTTAACAAATTATAAAACATAATAACTTGAACATGTAACAACAACTATTGATCATCGTCTGATTGGAGAACATCTTCTTGGGATTAGTCAGTCCGTCTTCTCCTACAACAGACAATGTCAATCAAAATACTTAATAGAATAAGAAAACAGTATCATAATAAGTCCTGAGCGGATGGACATTCGCTGTCTCAGCATCTCCTTCACAACCATCACTCTATGGATTCGAATGAACTGTAGCTCAGTGTGAGACAGATCTCACAATCAAGCGGCTGTAGATTATTGCCCTGCTGGGGTTAAACCTATAAAGAAAAGAAAACAGCAACAAAACAAAACAAGAGAGAATCATAATTGGATTTACTGTAAGGATACTGGGTGAACGTCGGAACGGCGAGTCATCCAGTTGTGATGAACGATAATAGGAGGACGATCAGGCTTTTCTTCTAATTGGAC
>NW_005843653.1:27337-45656 GCF_000455745.1 Alligator sinensis | reverse complement strand
AAATGCACCCTGCAAAGAAAGCTGCAAATTGGCGGGAACTCTCTTGCACCGAGGTTCTTCTGTGCAGCAAAAACCCTCGCTGTGCAAGAGGCTCTCATGTGGCAAGAAAATTCCATCGTGCCGAGGCACCAAAATCACTGGGTTGTGACAAAAGAAAGGCAGTTGGTCCAGTAAAAGATATCACAAAATATCCCTTGTTTCTTGTTGTAACAGGGAATCCTAGCCCTGTTACCAAGAAACAGGGCGGTCCCTTTAAATCCAGAACCTTCTGGGCATGGCTGACTGGTCAAGTAGGGGTTAAGGATCGAGCCCTGCCAGCTAGTCAGGTGACAGGAAGGGGAAGGCCAGAACCATATAAACTTCAAGTGGAGAAGGCCAGAGTGGCACCAGAGAGAGGGACTCCCGATGATTATGGTACAGCTGCGGCAGCCTCTTTTGGAAGAATATGCCACACTGTGGGGCAGAAGCATGGTCACATAAAGTAAGCAAGCACTTTGCCTGTCTTATTTCTTTATTATTATTTTCATTATATGGCCATAGGAGCCTATGGTTTACATTTGATGTTAAAAAGGCCAGTGGTTTGTGGTTGAGGCTGTAGGGGTGGAGGAGGCCTCATTGGCACCAAGGGGTGCTGTGATAGAGGGTTTAAGAAGCCCTGCTGCACTAGGGGTGCCGCACTAGGGCCACGAGCCCAAAGTCGCTTGAAGGGGAGATAGGAGCCTTGAAACCAGGTCCTAGTGGGTGGACTTAAGCAAAAGGCCCTAACTACAGAAAGAGGGGCAAAGCCAAAGGGGAATGAGGCTCCAACAGTCTGGAACCAGAGGGGTGCCCAGTGGAGAAGGGCCAGTAGGCCTGGTGTCGCGAATAGCATGGAACAGAGGGTCTTGATCCCGAGTGAGTTAGAGAACTAGAGCCTCGGAGTCAAGCCCCAATTAGTGGGTTTTGGTTGACAGGCCTAGATAGAGAGGGGGTAAGCCCACAGCAGCTGAGACCCCAACATAAAGAGAAATTTATAAAACCATCTGTGAGGCATGCGGCACGTCAAAGGGGAAGTAGGAGTGTGCATTTTTGCCCTTAAGGCAACACCTCGTTATCCTATGGGTGGCAAGCCTGTCGCCTGTCTGGGAACCTGTGGGTCAGCCTCCCTTTTTCTTTAGAACCAAGTAACATCAAGTCATGGCAGGAGAGGAAAGGCGGGGGGAAGCTGATCCCCAGAGAAGAAAAATCCAGCAAGACTTGATGGGGGCACACTTACCGGCATATTTAAAAAAAAAATGCAGCTGAAGATGGCCCCCGTCACACTTTTACATTTCCTTGAATAACATAGCTACAACAAAATTCCACCCTATTTAAAAAAAATATTTCCTAAAACTATACCAATCATTGACCCTGATGTAATTAGAGTCTTACAGTCAATAGTTCTCTTTGGGAACACCAGTCTGTTTATTCATCAGTTAGAGCAAAGAAGTGGCTTTGATATTAATTCCCTTTTAATTATATCATTGTGTCCTTTCCACAGCCTCGGTACTTTATTGGTTTCCTGAGAGTTGTACTCATAACTTTAGTAATAGCTATTATTATTGTATTTTAAAAAGGAATAGGATCTCTAGAGAAAGTTCAAATATAAACATAACAGACTGGAGAAGTAAGTGATATCAAGAACAAGAAATTAGGGGAAGGCAGTTCTCAGTGAACAGATTATTTTTTGCAAAAATATACATTCCTATAATATATATATATATATTCCTATATAATATATGTGTATAAGTATATCTAGTTCTATAGATCTAGATCTGTAAATCATATATCTAGATCTATAGATCTATATGTGTATAAATATATCTAGATCTATAGATCTATAGATCAGTCTATCTAGATCTATAGATCTAGATCTGTAAATCATATATCTAGATAGATAGATTGATCTATAGATACATAGATCTATAGAGATATATAGATATCTCTATAGATATGTATCAATATATATACCACTATACCTCTACCAGTCTGTCTCATGGCTCACTTGACAGTCCAAAGCACATTATTGCAATTGCACTGTACCTATTCCCATTACAATATCCACACCAGGCTCCTATGTACCTATCACCATCACTCTTGCCCATCACAATAATGCAACCTTGCCCCAATCCCCTGCTCCACCTACCCCTGCCTATTTCCAAGTCTTTTCAGTCATTGCTGTCATCATCATCTCTCTCATCAGCCCTACCACTGTCATCATCATTGTCTTTGTCATCACTCTCTTCAGGGGTCCTACTCCTGAATAGTCTGTTCCAGTCCTTCCTCTTCGATATGATCTTTGCCATCTCCTCCTCAACATCTTCCACCGCTTTCTCATAGTACTGTTGCATCTTGCTTAGTCCCATTTTGACACAGGCCTCTATTGAGAGGTTTGTGTGCCTGTACATGAGCAGGTTTCTGGTCTTTCATGGGGCATTTCTAAAACAGGAGACAAATTGCTTGAAGCAGACTGTCAAGGTCCCAAGCTGCTTAGACAGGTGCCCAAACAGCACCGCTTCTCTGGTTAAGATTTTGACCCCTGTCATCATCTTGATGAGTAAAACCACTTTTCTTCACACTCAGTTGGCACATGGACAGTACCACAGGAGGTGATCAATTGTCTCTGCCTTCCTCAGACAGGTTTCCCTGGGGTAGTATGGTTGCTGTCTCTGCCCCTCTCTGTGTTGCCTTGACCAGTGCACTACCTGCCAGTTCACATCTCTGTTTTTCTTCTGCAGGTCCTTGTGGAAGATCCTCTCCCACACTGCCTGACAGCTGCTAGCTGCTGTGGACTTACTAGGGAGTAAGTCCACAGGTGACACAATGTCCCCTTTGCCTCACCACCTCCTGCATCTTGCACTGCTTTGCTAGGGTTGTCAGGCCTTCTTTCTGTAGGTCCTACCTATTGCAGGACTGATCCAGAATCCTGTAGAATCCGAGCAGTTCCCAGGCGGCTGCGCTCACATGTGGCAGCATGTACATCCTGCAAAGTTGTAGTGTGTGACCTGCAAAATACTTCATGAAACAAGCTGTTTTAGACCCTGCTCCAGTTGCCATCTTGCAGATTTGGTTTGTGTATTTGGCCTAGGATATCCAATATTTTTCAGCTGAAAGTCCATTAAATTTTTTATAAGGTTTTCCTCATGACTTTCTCTCATCTGGAGCCCCAAAAGAAGATGCACATGCCCTCTGGATTCTGTGGATGACCTGCTCCAAGCGGGGGGAGACCAATGTGGTGTACAGAAGCACTGGTAGTAATACTGCCCTCATGAGCACCATGTGCCCCACCATTGACAGATGGCACATATGCAACAGTCCCAGTCTCTGTTTGACTTTGGCCTCAGTCTTTTCCCATGCCTTCTGTCCAGTCAAGTCTGGGTAAAACTCTACCCTGAAAATCTTTACCCCCTTGTGGGTGATGGAGACTCCCAGGGCCAACAAGTCTCTGAACTCACCAGCACCAGGTAGGTGCTTTTCCTCATGTTGAGCTTGGCCCCTGCTGCCACTCCATATACCTGTGCATGTTGTAGTACTCTTTCAATCGACCCCTTGTCCTTGAGCAGGACGCTGAGGTCATTCGTGTATGACACCACCCTCGCTTCCTCCCACTTGCCTCTGGGGATTTGCACTCTGCTGATTTTGGGGTCCTGCCTAAGCCTCTGGGCACTGGTTCCATTGTGCAGATGAACAGGACTGGGAAGAATGGGCAGCCCTGCCAGACACCCAACTCCACCATGATGGCTGCTGTCAGGAACCTGTTCACCAGCATCCTGCTGCTCAGTGTACAGTGTCCTTACCCAGGTGACAAATGATAGTAGGACCCCCATCCTCCTCAGTGTCTCGAACAGGAATCAGTGGGACAGTCAGTCATAGGCTTTCTCCAGATCAAGGTTCAGCACAGCAGTGCTCAGGCCCCACTCGTACTGATACTGCAATGTGTCTTGTAGCTGAAGTAGGGCTTTGTGAATCTGTCTCCCTGGCACTGGACTTGACTGGTCTTCATGGATCACTGTAACTGTTACAGATTTAAGGTGCTCAGCCAAGACTTTGGCCATCAGTTTATAGTTGAAGTTAAGAAGGGTTATGGGCCTCCAGTTCTTCAACTCCTGACTTAGACCCTTCTTGTACAGGAGTGTCACAAGGCCCTGGTCCATCCCTGCACCCAGGTGACCCTCCCACAGTCAGTCTTTAAAGGCATACAGCACATCAAGTCCCACCTGATCCCGGAAAGTAACAAAGAACTCCTTGGGCAACCTGTCTGCCCTATTGCTCTTAAAACTGTGGAAGGTTTTATCAACCTCTTCCAGCATCCACTCCTTTACCAGTATCTGTTCTTCATCCTCTTCGAGGGCCCAGATGAGCCCCTGAGGGTATTCCCTCATGGCCCCTAGGCCTTCTGGTCACGTTGTGTAGAGCTCCTGGTAGAAGGTTGCCACCGTCTCCAGCACTCCCTTGTTCGATTGGTGTTCTACATGTATTCTGTCTACCAGGCTGGTCATAGCTTCTCTCTTGGTTTTCTTTAACCTGCCAAAGTAAGCAAATGACTACTTCTCCTCCTCCACCCAAGGGGCCTGGGTCAGGAAGATCTTCCTATACCAGGCCCCAATCTGGGATTTTGCCTCTCGCACTTCCTCCCTCATGTTCCAACCTCAAGCCACCTGCTTGTGCAGGCTCTGCAACTTGTGGTTTAGGCCTTCATGTTGCTTTCTCTGGAACCAGGCTCATCTTCTTCCAGCCTTTTGAAAGAACATTCTCATCCTCTCTGTCATGCTGGCCCACCACTCTTTGTGGTTCTGGTATGCTGATCTAAGAGCTTTCCAGTCTGTGTAGCTCTGCCTGAACTTCCACTGTATCCTTTCATTATACAGGAGGCTTACATTCAGCTTACATATGCCCCTACCCCTCTTGGGCTGCCTCCCCATTTCTGCTGTCACTGTTAGGAGGCAGTGGTCCAAGAAGCAGACCAGTGGATTCAGCTTTTGCTACCTTCTCCTCCTTGGGGAGGAGGATGAAGTCTGTGTGTGATTTGGTCCAGTTGAAGGGGTCCACCTGGGTAGAGCTTCCTCTGGGTTCCTGTGCTCCTTTGCCCATGTCTACCAGACTGAGGTCACAGAAGAGCTGCTTCAGTAGTTTGGATGATGTGTCCAGGCCCTTCTTTTGGCCTCTGCTTATCCTGTCTCCCCCGCTGATGATGCAGTTAATCTCCTGCAATCACCACTGGTCTGGTGTTGGGTAATGCCATTGTCACGTTTTCTTGGAAGGTGCCCCTTCTTTCTTTATTTGCTGGTGCATTGGCACTTACAAGGTCAATTTTCCTCCCCTCTATTTCACAGGTGACATGTAACAGTCTGCCTGTAGTCATTTCTCTGTGGTATAGGAGGTATACTTTGTCTCCTTTCAGGAGAATAACAACTTCTGCTGACCTGTTATCATTAGTGCCAGACCATTTTTTTAAATGAGGCATAGTCTTTGTGACTGGGCAGACCACATTCCTGAAGGCAAAAGACATCTATCTGCAGTTGACTCAGTGGTTGCTGTATTGTTTCCCGCTTGCCTTTCTTAAGCAGGCTTCTCCCGCTTACTGATGCTATTAGAATTCCCATGAGTAGGGACCTATTGAATTCATGGCAGAAGTGGGGTGTGCTGTGGCTCCTTTAATCTTTAATCTTGCCCACTGGCTGGTGGGGGGGCCCCTCTTGTGGCTTGCTCCTGATCATTGGGGAGGCAAAAACTGCAGTTTTAAATATGGCAGCCACTGATTGGCTGAGAGACCCCAGACAGCCCTGCTGTTTGCTGCTGACTGGCAGGGAGGCAAAAATGGTGCCATATTTAAAACCATGGTTTTAGCTTCCCTGTTGATCAGGAGGGAGTGGTGGGGTCCTCCACTAAGCAGCAAGAGGGGGGAGGCAAGGGGTGAGGTGCATGCAGGGGAAAATGCAAAATTAAAGGAGCTGCCAAGCATTCTACTTCTGCCATGAATTCAGTAGGTCCCTACCCAAGAGGAAAGCTGTGATGGTGGGGGGCCTTTACTATTTTTCTTTGTAATTTCTTAGGCTTTTTGGTATCTTTTTTCAGGTCAGATTCAGATTTTTTGCAATTTTGCAGAAATCTGTCAGGGAGAGAGTCTTCATTGGCTGGACTGGCTATAGGGGGACCCCTGCCTCTTTTCTGTGCTGAGTCACCCAGGACTGTTGGTTTGCCTCCGGGATCTCTGGGGTTTCCCATTGTCCTTCCTGGACCTCCCTTACAGTGCTGGTGTTTTCCCCAGTTTCTGGCGTTCCCTCACGGTTTTCTCTTTGGAGATTTGGGTTTTCAGTTTCCCTTTTTTCTTCTCTATTCTTTCACTGTCCTCAGTCAGCTGTTTTTCTTTCACCCCTTTTCCAAGTACTTCAGCCATTTCTTTCAGGAAGAGGGCTTCTCTCCTTCTGTTCCTTTCCTTTCTGTTACTGCTAAGTGGGGAAAGGGGAATTTACCGAATCCACCCTTCCTTTCTTGTTGCTATCAGGCCCAGGGTGATGGCAGTGGGGAAAGAGGTGTTGTACCCTTCCTAGGTTCCCAGGTCTGCTTTTCAGTGTTACCCTGGTTCTCCAGGCCCTGTCCATATCTTAAATCCATCCTGGATTTCTTCAAATTCCCCTACTTTTTCACAGTATCTCTTGAGCCAGAGAATCACATCCTCTTCCTTTATTTGAGCAGAGTGCATCTGGATTATAATCAGCTTCTCTGTTCTCCTTCCTCCCTCCAGGAATTCAAATCCTTTCAGCTGGGGGTTTTCTTTAGCTGTTTCCAGCAGCTGCCAGAACTCTGTTCTGTTCTTAGGCTTGCAGAAGCCTATTTCAAGCTCCGCCCTTTTCTGTATGCAAAATAGGTCATTCAAATAATCCAGATTTACTTTGAGCAGGTTTCTCATGATCTTGGTCAGAAAGTTTCTTCTCCCTACATTCTGTTTCTCTTCACTCCAGTGTCCATCCTTTATCCAGATTTTCACCAGGAAGCCTTTCCTGGTGTCTTCCATGCTTGGTTTGCCTCCCCACGTCAGGGTCCGGAGACTCTGGATTTGGGGTTCTCACTCCATCCCCCCCACCACAATCATGGGGGATTATATCAAGATCCTGTGTCTTAACCAGAGATTGCATTTGATTTTAGCCCACAAGAGGCCAAGAAGCAATACCCAAGTACTTTGAAGCAACAACTGAACAGAACTAGTAGGGCTGTGCGAAATTTCGCCGCCAGTTTTGTTTCAAGGCTGTTTTGATTCATTTTGAGGTTGAAACAGAAAAATGAAAATGAAACAGATATCACTGAAACAGCCTCAAAACAAAATGAGGCAAGCTGAAATGTTTCGCTGTTTCGAGGCTGTTTCGATATTTTGCCCGTAGGCTATAATGGGGAAGGTTGAAACAGTTTATAACGTTGTCATTTCTGGCCTGATTTGGATGAAACTTGCAAGAATGCTAGCCCCTTCTGAGGGCATGAAGCCTGCCAGTTTCAAGGATACAGGTGAAGGGGATTCGGGGAAACTGCACCCCAAAGTCTGAAAAGCAAAACTCATGTCATGTGTATGTGTTAAGCCACAGCGGGGTCAAAACTGCAGACATGCTAGCCCCTGCTGATGCCAGAAATGACAAAGTTATAGGCTGTTTTGACCTTCCCCATTAAATCTTATGGGCAAAATGGCGAAACTGTTTTGACAGAATGGAACGGAACAGCTATTTCAAGTCAAAACAAAATTTGAAACAGAATGCTGTTCCGTTGAAACTGGTTGAAATGGAATGCTGCTTGTCCCAGGGAGACAGAGAAGAGGGATTGGGAGGCCCCGCCCACAGGGCACAGCATGGGGAAAAAACATTGGAATAAAGAAGAGAGCACAAAAAAACCACTTACCTGCAGGAGAAACAAGGCCAGAAGGATGTGGAGAAGAGCCCGCACAGTTCACAAGCCATGTTTTTGTCCAATTAAAGCCGGTGGGTGACATCACAGGGATGCACCGGCCAGCAAGGATAAAAGCAGCCGCCGGCAAGGAGACAGGGAGAGCAAGTGAGGAGGTGGAGTCTCTCTGTGCTGGCAATGGACAGAGCCGGCATGAATGGGGAATGCCTGGACGATGGGCAGCAGCTTGCGCAGTAAGGTTCCCTTGCACCGAGGGGACCGAGGTGGAACCCCAGGAGGGGGAGGAGCATCAGGGGTGACTTCCTTCTTCTACTTCTGAAGAAGTTCGGTGGCGGAGGTTCCAAGTAACAGAGCCATCAGGATAGCGACCCGGAAGAACAGGCTGAGACCAACCCCGGGGAGGCAGAAGATTTTCCACCCAACCACTCCCAGGTACCAGGTCAGGGAGCTGGGCAGGGAGTGAAAAGGGGAGAGAGACCCCATAGGACCAGCATCGGGGGAGTACTGCCAAGCACAGGCAGGAGTGCGGGAAGAACCAGCTGGTAGGACACCAGACAGGAAGACCCTTTTGGAGTTCTCTTTTTTTTTTCTTTTCATCATTTTGTTTCTTTACCCCTGCTTGACAGGGAAACCTGTGCTGACCCCAGAAATAGAGCCGACAGGCTCAAAGGGGCCTCAGGCATAGGGCCTGAAACAACTAAGAATCCTGTCCCAAGGAGGAAAGAGGGACATAACAAGGCACAAGGAACATCCACTGAGGAGAGGTGGCCATGTTAAGACCTGGAGCCCCACCAGAGGTTGGCATAAGGTTGGGGTGTAGGGGAGGTGGAGCCCCACGAACATCCCGCAAGTGGAGTGGTCATCCCTGAGGGGACCTTCGAGGCTACCCCCCACACTGAAGTAACATCCAAAGATGTGGCAGGTGAGTTTGGGGGAGGGAAGAGGGACAACCGAAGCCCACCCTGGAGTATCCACGAAGCCAGAGAGCGTGCACCCTCCACAGCATGGACCAAGGTGGCACATGAGCGGGCGTCTGAAGCCAGGTGGGTGCATTGCTGTTTCGCACAGCCCTAAGAACTAGGATCTTTCTCTGGGGGCATGTTACATTGTAAAGTGATTTAATGATAATGTGATACTTAACTAGAATTTCAGATTCACAGGATACCAGCTGGTCCCCCTTTTAAGGAAAAAACCCCCAGCATGTGGGTTTGCATTTTTAAAAATAAATTACTAGTAAGGACATTTGTTTTTTGCATGCGTTAGTTGTAAAAAATCATCATTTTGCAGGAAGTTAGCTCTTCAACTTATTAAGGCAATGAAAGTACCTTTTAAAATCCATTTTAACTAGTGCAAAGGACTAAGGACAGAGGTGAGATCCAGTCAGTGGACAGGCTGTAGATATGACCAGCAGATCACGATGGTGACTACTTGGATTTTTTCCGATAGGGCAGTCATGCAAACAGTGTAGCTACTCCACAGCAGCTGAGGGTTCTAATCATACCAAGGATCAATGTGGATAATATATAGAGGTTATTATTCATGCTGCATACAGTTAGCACAATTTAGATTTACTGAGAAGTTCCAGTTCATACTTCTTTTTTAGTATAGTCTTTACTCAAACATATATGTGTCTCTTGCTGCATTTTAGTGCCCATAATGTGAACACAGAGTATGGATACTGGTTTAGGTTATTGAAAAAATATTTTTATTGTAGTTTAATTTTTACTGATTTGGTTATATCTTTCATTATTCTTACCTTTGGAGGGGAGACTACGTTCATGCTGTGAGAGAATCCCTGCTGCATCCTGGAAAATATGCCAATATTATTGTATAAATTGAACATTAATACATTTTGGCTTTATTTAGTTCAATTTGCTTCCCATATTTCACCATTAAATGATCTTTTTTGCTTCTCTCAGAAAATATCTCACTGGTTGCTAAGTAACTGTAGCAGTATTCCTGTGGATGTGCAATAAGCATAGCTGCTTCATATGGTAGTCTTTGTTTAATTTTTAAATAAAATAATTTCAGTTTTGAAAATAACTGTGACCTGAAATAAGCTGCTTTCTGTTGCCCCAGATGCCTCCATTCATCCCACATAACAGCTGGTTCAGAGGTTTCTATCAATTGTTGCTCACAGAAGGATAGTTTTAGTAATCAAGCTGTCATATACATTTCAGGAATCTGTCAGATATCTGTTACACCCATCCCCTACTTCTACAAAAGATAATTGATAGATTTTTCTCTAGTTTCATCAAGCATAACGGAAAATATAATCCAAATCCCTAAAATGCAAATTGATGCATTCATGCTGACTTTCATAATAAATACACCAAAATTATGTGGTTGCCTATCCTGTCTTAACCACTAGACCACAGTCTCCCCCAAAGCCTATCCTGTCTTAACCACTAGACCACAGTCTCCCCCAAAGCTAGGGAATCTTGACACTAAATGTTTCCCTCATGTCACAAATAGTCACATTGTTTATTAGCAAAATGTGTTGTGTCCCATTTTAAGGCAGTCTATATGGAGGACAACAGTGTACTTCTGCTGCAAGTTGTTGCATTACATTACATGAAAAAGGGCTGCAATGACCCTTATGAAGCCTTAGAGTTAGAATGCTACTGATCATACATAGAGGGAAAAATTAACAAGTAATATTGTAAATGGATCTCTTGAGTGCATTTTAACAACCCTTGCAGCTGTGGGACACTGACAGTCCTCATTCCCTTGTGGCAGGTAGGGTGTTTTGACATCTTTAGGAAATATGCCTTTTAGCTATGTAGCACAGTTGATTGTCTGGTTTAGGAATAGGTTATATGAGGACTTAAATGGGATGGTTTGCATGATCCTGCTTTGAGAAGGGGACTAAACTAGATCACAGATGACCAACGTGAAACATGGATACCAAAAGTGTCATGGGCAGCCTCTCTGTGTTTCTTGTTTGCAATTATGTACGTATAGGGCTTTTTCTTAACTTAGTACAACAATGGCATAATTTAAACAGCTTAAAATATTTTTGTTATAAATAATATTTAAGAGTAAATTTGGACATCACATTAATATTTGCTGCAATTTTTATTGGAGTTGGTATTATGGTTGTTTTAAGGGTTTATTTTTTAATTTAGTGGGAGATGTCCCATTAAATACAGGCTTCCACAGTTGATTTTAGTGATTGTTTGCAGGAGATTGATTTTTTCTGTGTTTGCAGAGAATGAAAGATCCTGCCAATATAATCTCCAAAAAGGTCACATCTTGACTTAATAAACTTGTTGTTCAAGAACATAAACCTTGTTCTTGAAGATGTAACTTTAACATTTACTGAGGGACTGGATGCCACAAAGCCTTGCTAATTAGCTACAGAGCCTTTTACATATAGGTTTTCAGCTCAGCTCAGTAGGAATTTAAAATTGTGGGTTTTTTATAGATAAATCTGCTGAGCAAGAGCCCACTATTCCCATAAATACCATCTCTGATGACTTATGACCTATGCATCCCTCTCTTTTGACAAAGAGTAGGTATTGATGGAGACTGTAAAAGATTCTGAATTAGCAAATGATCTCTCGGGGTGAAAATGGCAGTCTCATAATGAACTAGGAGTAGAGAAAGAAATTTGCTGAAGAATGATGTACAGGCAGGAAGCCTAGTAGGAGCTACATTTGGAGTAGGCCAAAACTGGCATGCATTGAAGTCAGATTCAGGTCTGGGAAGAACTTGAGGGAAAAAGTGAATGGGAATATTCTAGCACATGGCAACAAAATGATTCAACAGAGCATCTTTACATCTCTAGACCATATGAGAGACATTAGAATAAGCCTACAATGGAAATAAGGCTTATTAAGTGTTATGTGGCTTTGGCCATCTTAATTCCTATCAATTATGGGATTTAGCCTCTGAAAAATATGTTTACACAATGAAAATACTATTCTATAAAACCTTACATAAAGCCAGTGGCCTTAATTTCTAGAGACTGGCGGACAGGGAGAGGAACGGCCATAGTGCCACTTCATCAGTAGCAGCATGAACTATTTACACCAGGGGCGGGCAAAATACAGCCCATGGGCCAGATTCAGGATGACTGGGGAGGGGCCATGTAGCCAGAAAGCTGAACCAAGAGATGCCTGAAGAAAAATGTCATGGATTCAGAACCAGCAGACTTGTAAAGCAATAGGAGCATGAAGAGAGCTACTTTAGACAAACTGCCCTAGAAATAGATTCCAAAGAAGAGGCTGCTGTCCCTCAAAGACCTTTTAATGATAGGTTTAGACTAGCAACCACTGTGGCTGGCCTACAGGTATTGTGTAGGAAGTGCAATTATTAAATAAGAAACATAATACACAGGCCACTGAGATACTGTGTTATAGAATACCTTGAAGTCGGTTGGTGTTCCACAGCACTGGAAGGGCATATCTATTATACCACCTAATGGATATTTGGTGGTTTCAAACAAGAACTTTTGTTTGGATCATAGCTTTTGCTCCCACAGTGTATACTCATTACCATATTTTTAACAACTTGCAAACTTAGAAGGAAGGCTGAATCCTGCCTGGACTGGGGAAGCTGAACTTCTTTCATACTTAAAGAAAGTCCTGTCTCTGAATCAGGCTTAGAGCATGGTGATAGGAGGCCTGTGAAGTTCACTTTTTTTTTTTACTGTCCTGTTGATAACTGGCAGGGTAAACTTCATTCATCAGGATTGTGAAGCTAGCTTCTTTCATCAGTAGTATATCCACATATATTGCATGAATTGAAGTTTATGGCTATGTTCAAATTATGTGTCAATATGCAAATCAATATGTAAAACAGTGTACATAAAATGCTACACACACACATGCAGTTGCACAAAATTTGGAAGCTTTGACAAATGACATCTAATAATGGTGGCCAAGATCATTTATTTCCCACAGTACCCACTGGAACTAGTAATGATGACCTGTCCATCACTTTTTGTAACACTGATCTGTATCAGGTGACTGTGGTCAAAATACACGGCTCAGTTTCTCTGCTGAGTCCTGTGTATATGACACCATTGTTCTACGCAACAATGTAAAGCAGTGTTGTATACTATGTACCTCGCATGCTTGTACTGCAGTAATCTATACATCTTTAGATTAAAGTAGTGGGAAGAGAAGTAGGGGGAAATGGATTTATGTTGAACATCCTTTGCATCAGTGAAGGTCATTGCACTTAGAAGAGCCAAGAGGCATGTAGAGAAAACTTTAAGTGAAAGTCTTCAAAGCCATGCAGAAGTCAAACAGTTTAGTAGGTTCCACATTCACCACATGAGAGATGAGCCTGCCAGAAATCAGCAACTGAACCACACCCTCTGGTAGGAGATCTGCATCCCACAGTCTCTGTTACTTCTGATCCGGACTACAGACTCTACCCTGCTGAAACCAAAAGAAATGGCCATTAATTGACTTGGGCTAAAATTAATGCTGGCCATGAGGGTCTAAGGATTGAGAAAGTCTAAGAGATTGTAGGGAGTCTAAGGGATTCATTATGAAAGATAGTGAAGGGTTGGCAGTCTGCTCTGGTTCTGAGGAGTCCAGATGCAAATGAATATGCATGTACTTCTGATATCATGCTGTGGAAGACTAAGGAGTCCTCTCCATAATAAGGCTGGAAAGAAGTGAATATTATGCATTTATGACCCAGAGTTTCCAACTCTTCTGAATTCCTTGCAGGTAAAGGAATGTTCAGCTTGGATTCGAGCTAGTGTCCAAGTGGTGCAAGTAGGAAACTAGTGGGGCAGACCTGATGTAGAGTAGAAGAGATAAATTGATTAGGGGAAGAGATAATGGAGGATATGGACAATAAGGGCACAGCTAATGGGGGTCCAAAATGATGGACTAGATGGGAGATGACAGGAAGAACCAATGGGGCATTGGTTGGGTGGGGCATATATAGGGTCTTGGCATGGGCAGAACTGATATGGGAAATGGAGCTGATGCAGGGAGGTGGGAAGAGGTGGGAAGAAAATATATTTCAGGGATGAACAGAGACTGGATTGGGCAAATGAAAGTGTGTTAAGAACTCCTACAACACTAAAGGGCTAAAACCTCCCTTCTCAATAAATATAGGAAAGTGGGTAACACTTGTAGTCACATACACATAGAGGCTAGGGACAGACATTACACATAAACCAGTTTAAGTGATCAAAAACTGGTTTAAACCTGTAACAGAAGAAGATGTTCAGTGCACATAAATCAGTTTGAAAATGGCTGAAACCAGTTTGAGATACTTCTGGTTGAATGTAGTATCAGGCTTAACTGATTTGGGTCAAACCAGTTTGTTCAATGTCTGTCCCAGACGCTTTGCTGGTTTAAGATAAACCAGACTCCCCCAGCATCCTGGCATGCTTTCTGGGCTGGGAGGGCTGTCTGCTCTACAACAGGGCTGTCCACTCCCTGGCTGGAGCTCCAGCAAAGACTTGCAGGACTTTGCCTGGCTTCTCCCTGCTAAGCAGGGATTATTCCCCTGTCCCCTCTGCCTTATGCAGATACCTCATCATTAGCTAGCAGACCACATGCTGGTTATGGTCGATGCTGTGGGAGACAACAAAGGCTATTTGGAGCTAATCAACAGGTAGCTTAATGTCTTTCCTTGGAAAAGCTGTTTAAGAAGAGCTTGGAGAGAGGCTTTGTTTTCTTAATGGGTTGATAAACACTGAGTTAGGGGTGATAAACATTCCCAGCTGGGCTGCTCAGAAGTGGGGAGGAATACTCAGAGCATCCTGGTGGGGCCTGGCCATGGCCCCCTCAGTTCAACCCTGTGGAAGCAAAGGCAGGGGTGCTGTAGTGCCCCCCAGCTTCTAGCCTGAGCCATTGCAGGCATTAAACTAACCTGCAAAGATTGAATCAATTCAGGATCATGTTTTTTGAATGTCTGTCCCTAGCCAGAGGATGAATGGGGCAGTTAAAAAAATCTGAAAATGGACAAAAAATATAATTTCTTTAAAAAATCATAATGTTCTGCTCATTTTTAATCTTTCAAGGTTTGAAATACTGGTCTACTAGGGTATATCTTGGACTGAAAGCTAGGGTAAGAGCAGCAAAGTAAGGGAGCTTTATGCGGGAAAACATGAATAGAATTATTACAGAATAGTGGGATAAAAATAAATTCATAACTATTCAGTTGCAATCAACTTTTCAGTGGTATATTTAAAAACTGGTGAATATAACTGCTATTCTTCATTTAAAATAGTAAAAAACTTAAACTCCTTGATGAGGTGGTAATGGTCTTCAGACCATAACAGAGACAAAATCAATGTCTCTCATCAAGAATTTAAACTGTGTGGGTGAAGGATTTTACCTGCATATTGAGTGAATACGAGATAGAGAGAGGCAGACAGGCAGGAAAGTTAGAAGCAAACAGAAAAGGAAGTAAGGCAGCGCTAGTAGCACAACTCTGAAATAAGTTTACAAAGAGAAGTTTTTTGGAGATGATGGCTCTATAAGCTTTGGATCTGTTTGATAACTTATGAGACTTTATATGTATTTGATATATAAATAGGACTGAACAAATAAATACCTGTTTCTGTCACAAATTTATTTCCAACTAGGAACAACCTGCAAGCCTCCAACCTTCTGGGGAGTCACTAAGGTCAAAATAAGTCTCTTAACATACAATTACACATTATTTTTAGGAAATTCTATGGCACATTCAGTAGTTAAGCTCCTGTGTAATATTTTATGCTGTTCAAAGGACTGAACTCTAGTCTCTGTTTTAACGAAGTAGGCCAGAGTACAGAAAAAAAGGAGAATGTATTAATAATGCACAATATTACCTCAGTGGTTGCCTAGCCTGAACCTCAGAGAGACTTCCCAACTCAGGAAATATGAGAGGTTGGTGTGAACAAAATCTGCCTGATACCATGAGTCAACAGAAAGCTATTTGCTTTCATGGAATATTCTAGCACCTGGCAACAAAATGATTTAATAGAGGATCTTTACATGCCTAGACCATATCAGAGACATCAGAATAAGGCTACAGGGGAAATAAGACTTATTAAGTCTTATATGGCTGTGGCCATCTTAATTCCTATAAGTTATGGAATTCAGCCTCTGAAAAGTATTTTTACACATAGAGAAATACGATTCTATAAAGCTTTACATAAGGTCAAGGGCCTTAATTTCTAGAGACTGAAGGACAGGGAGAGGAACTGCCATAGTGACACTTCACCAGCATAAACTATTTACACAGAACTCTTGATGAGCCAAAACTTAAGGGGAAAAAATGTCTCTTTGTAACCATCATTTGGGGACAAAAAATTGGTTAGTGAAACTGCCCCAGGGAGCAGGGAATACCTATTTGTTGTATAGAACTGATTGTGAGCAGTTGGTTAGAAACAGAGGCTCCAGCTAGCTGTGTGATAAAATTATCTCCCATTTATATCCTTCTTTTATCTCTTTTAGTTTATTGTATTAAAGGAGTTATTAGTTATTAACAACTTATTCCTGGAAGCTGATTATGGCTTCTCTGCCAAATCCACAAGTAACACCTAACATTACTGGAATTCAGCGATCTGTAAAGGCATATTTGTGCATTGAATGTTTACATAAGTCAGGAAAGAACCAGATAAACAGAAAATTGCTAGTTGTTGGTAGCGGGGACTCATTTGTGTATCCTTAACATGTAGGTGACACACTTTAGTCATTCGGAGTACACAGGCTTAGTTATTGATTCTTGTTCTTTAGAAACCTTCAATGTACGTGACTTCAATGTGCATAATGTACATAACCTTCAAGGTATATTGAACTAAGGATATTTGATATGTTCACTATTGACATTGAAGGACTCATTGTAGTAGTGATCAACAGAGAACACATGTAAACATATTGTTCCTTTTTCCACAAAAATGTTTTTTCTTGTTTCATACATAGGCTTTCTGCTTACAGTTTGGGACTTACTCTTAAGGATACCCAAGGAAGATACTTGGTGATTCCAGAATCACTAAAGTTATTGGGCATGGACTTGAATGTATGTTAGGTTTAGGAGGGACTATATTGATCTGCACACCCTTTTTCAGCCAAACCACCTCATTAAAAGGTGGTTCTATACTTTTATTATGCAATACTTGTACTATTTTATTATTATTACTTTTATTATTTTATTATTCCATACTTTTATTTCTTATGCATGTTCATGCATACATCTGCACCATGTTGAATAGTATATGAAGAAAGGATTTTGGTTTCTCTGACAGTAGTCTCTGCTTTTTTCCATTACAGATATCCTTTGTTTTTATTTAACAAGTAGATGCAGTGGGAAAATTATTGTTACTGCAGTTATACTGTAATTTGCTTGAGAAACTCCTAGAGGGGAGAAGGTATATAAAGCTGCAATCCAAGATAAATAAGGCATTATAATACATTTAGCAAATGAAAATGAAAATCACATAATAATAAAGGAGAGAAAAAATACATCCTCTGGCCTGGAAGTTACTGAACATAAGGGAAAAGAAACAGGAAAGGTAGGAGGTGCCTGCAAATGGTATACTTGGCAAGCTCCTGCTAACTGAATAGTCTTTTAGTCATTCACTAGTTGAAATTCTACAGGCAAATGTACTTGCCAATGGCTGGTAGCCTCTGATGATGATGTACCTTGACAGAAAAGCACTTCAGGGGAATAGCAAAAAATGTAAGAACTACAGGTATCCAGGATCTGAGTATGTCCAGTTGTGCGAGGAAACAGCTAAGGAGACATCCCAAAGGATTCCTGCATTTTTCAGGAATAAGAGCCAGTAAGTATAGTGTTCAGTTGTGATTGTGAACCAAAAAGTCAGATCCATTCAGTGTCTGAGTTCAAATTGATTTGCCTCTGTGAAACACATCAACCACTTCTAACTTATCCTTGTGAGAGCTTCCTAAAGGTACAGTTCCCTGCTGCAAACAACAAGAGATGGATGGAGCTCATTTCTAATGATGTAGGGGACAGCAGAAAGATTGACATCAAAGATGGAAATAATTTCTGAAAGAGTTAAAAAAAAAGAAGGAAAGATGTGTGAACCTAGGAAACAAGTCTTTGGGAGAATGTTGGGTTCAGGCATGACTAATAAAATGTAGAAGGTAAATAAAGGTCATCAGGGGATGACCTGGTAAGGGGACTGCAGGTCCCTGACTACCTGGGCAATAGCGATCATCACCTGCTGGATTTCATTATCCAATGCAGGGCGTCTAGGGCTCACACCAAGGCTAAAGCCCTTGACTTCAGAAGAGCCAACTTCAATGAGCTTTGGAGACTAGTGGGGGAGGCACTAAAGGCCCAGAAGGTAGAGGAGATGGGAGTCCACAAGGGATGGTCGGACCTTAAGGGGGTGATCCTCCAGGCCCAAAGGATAACAGTCCCTGAGAGAAGCAAGGCGGGTAAGAGTGCTCAGAAACCCCCTTGGCTCAACAAGGGCATACAG
>NW_005843653.1:3793-25858 GCF_000455745.1 Alligator sinensis | reverse complement strand
AGAGCCCTTTTCTCCCTAGCACCACCTGGGGTGACAAGGAACAATGGTAATAAGCTGATGGAGAATAGGTTTAGGTTAGAGATCAGAAGGCAATATTTCACAGTTAGGGTGGCCAAAATCTGGAACCAACTTCCCAGGGGAGTGGTCCTCGCCCCTACCTTAGGCAAATTCAAGAGGAGGTTGGATGATCACCTGTCTGGGGTCTTGTGAACCCAGCATTCATTCCTGATCTGTTCAGGTCCCTCCTGACCCCAGCTACTATGAAACTATGAAAGGAAAGACTAGCTATAAATGAGAAGGAATAGGAAAAGAGAGATATGGGAAAAGGAAAAAAAGACTGGGAAGGAATGATTGGTGACTGTAGGAAGTGTAGGGCAGCAGAGGGGTACAAAGAACATGGGGGGCAGTAAAATGAGAAAGATGTTGGAGAGGAGGATAACCATAATTAAGGAGGAGAGAAGAATGGAATAAAGATGAGGAAATGAGAACAATGAAAACAAAAAAATAAGACGTTTAATTTTTAGTTCAGTAAATGTTATGTGTGAAGAAATCCCCATCTCTCTGCCCCTCACCCGGGCCATTCCAGGTGGACCCCTGCTCCTTGTTTTCTTTTTGGTTCAGGCTGGCCAATCAGGTGACCTGGCTAGAAAAATTTTTGAGGGGAGGGTAAAGTGCTCTCTTCCGTTAGGCAGGCATTTTGAAAGCAACAAGCTACATGCAACGTGCCTCCAGGCGGCTGCCTGGATGATTCTCTGTAAGTAAAGACTTGGAAAATAGCCAGGAGTTAGGATTTATGTCTAGGCTAGACATGTTTTAAAAGGATTATTATGTCCAAGACTGTATAAGACTCTGATTGATTATCTTTGCTCAAAGTGTATTCTGACTTCCTTGTTCTACCTCCCCTCTCTCCCACTGATCAATAAAGGTATTGGGTTACAGCATGCCTTGCTGTTTTACTGTGTAGGGGGGGAGAGGCAAGCCTTTTTTCTTCCAGCTTGGCCAGCTGAGTTTGTCTGTTTATATTCCCTCAGCCCTACCTGAGGTTACTTTGGGATGCTTTAGGCTGAAAGAGGCACCCAGAAATATTACCTGTGGGCAAAGGATTGCAGGGTCTGTGTGCCCCGAGCTGCACACAGCCCTAACAGAGACCAGTGCCCGGGTGGTGACAGTGTTACCCTAGGCTTGCAGTTGTTCTCCAGGAAGCAGGACAGCTAGCTGTAGGCTCCCTAAGGGAGACTCCTGAAGTAGGGTTTAGGTGTGGCACAGTGAGGTGAGTGGCTCTGCATAGTAGTACCCCCTACTGTGCTGCCACATTATGTAGGTATAATTTTTCTCATAACATTAAAATAGCTTGACACTCCATCAATATACACTGATATGGTATCAGTGTATACTGAGGCTGCAACATCATGAATGGAATGGCATTGGAGGCAACTGATTGTGATAATGTGCTGCAGAGCCAGCATACAGTTTTGGGGTCTTTTATACTTCTTTTCTGAATACCACAGCAACACTCCTCTATCTCCTCCCTTCACCTTTGGCTGCAGTAAACTACTGGGAATTTGAGAAAGATGTGACTTTGCAAAGGTGCTATAAGAATAGTCACTTCTTGCATAACTGTTCCCAGTATTTCACTATTGCTGTTCACAAGTTTTGGATAGCTCTATGTGCCCGCCTCTGTTCTACTAGGCGCTCTCATGCAGCCTTAGCCTGGACTATTGATCGCGCCTGTCCTGGGCTTGCGGGTGTACCCCAAAGACCACCCCAGCTGACGTCAGGGGATCCCCTTGACTCACTTGCCACGACTTTGAATGTTACCTTAGTGGAGGGGTTCCCCTTCGAGGCAGCCTCCAGGGTCGTCGCGCCTCCCGGCGGGCACTCACGGGGCTCCGACCTCCCCTACACCCCGGCCACTTGCCACCTTGGGTTGCCGGTCTTCAGGCCCCTTAGGCATTCTTGGCTCCACCCAACCTCTTCCTGTGGCCTGCCAGCCACGTGCCAGTGTCTTCAGGCTGTGCCTTGATGTACGGACTTCGAAGTCCTCGGACCTGGGTCCCGCTAATCCGAATTCCTAGCGCCCTATCCCCAACCACCCTGTGACTTGACGTGCAATTCCCACCACCGTGATGGCCGAAGCCCTAAGGCCACTGGGCCAGGAGGCCACAAAGGGGTGCCCTTGGCCTATGGGCCCTGTGGATCTCCCTGTGCCCAGGTACCCAGCCCTGGTGGCTCGCCCCACTTGGGTATTGAGTCCCAGTCTTTTATCCTAGAGCCGAAATGGGATCCATCCACCACTTGTTCTGTCCTTCCTTGGGGTCTTCTGCCGCCCTCCGGCGATACCCAGTGGGGTCCCCATTGGCCACGCCCCTGTTACCTTCTCTCCGAGGCTTCACTGCTGGCTTGCTCGTTGATCCCTGCGTTGGCGTGCCCAACGCTGCTTTCACTGAGTCTGTAACTGGCTCTTGTGCCAGGGCCGCTGCCGGTTTTGCTGCAGGTGCTGCTGCTGGAGCCTCTGCCGGCATTACTGCCAGCGTCTCTCCCGGCTTTGCTATGAGCCCTGCTGCAGGCGTCGCCGCCGGCTCCTCCACCGGTGTCGCTCCCAGCTTTGCTGCCGCCTCTGCTGAGGTGTCCCTGCCGACCCTGCCGTTGGCTTTGTTGTTGACTTCGCTGCCAGCTCCTCTGCCGGCTTTACTGCCGGCTCTGCTGTCGGCGTCGCTGATGACTCTGCTGTTGGCTCCACTGTCGGAGCCTCAGCCAGCTCTGCCCCCAACTTCCCACACTGCTTGGTGCAGCAGCTGAGCCCCTCTGGGTGAGGGCTTCCTCCACGAGCCTCCTCTCATCTGCCGCCCCACTGCACCCTCGGGGCAGCTTTTTATCTTCGCCGGGTGGCGTCTCCAGCCCACGCTGCCTGGCCCCAGCTGGATATAAGCACGGCTGACCAGTCGTGATGGTGGTTTTGCTGCGCACGTTCCTTCCTGTTCTTTGGGCTCTGCAGAAGGTAAGGGAGGCTTTCTTTTTGCTTTGGCCTGGGGTCCTCCTGTAACCTCAGCTCCCCTGGGACACACTACATTTTTTTTCTTTACAAAGTGCATTTTTTCAAATGTGCATTTTAAATAATATTGCAAGAAAATTCATTTTCTATTTTTACTAGATATTAAAACATAATTTAATTTCAACAATTTCTCCAATGATGAAGGTAAAATTCTATAGAAATGAATTCATTTAAATGGTTGTAGCTAACAATTCCTCCTTCTATTCCTCATTATGAATACAGAAGATGGCCTTTAAAAATAATAAAACAATGCTTGAAATAAGGAGCTAGGGGCAAAAATAGAGCATCTGGTAACTCAACCATAAGTTGAGAAACAGGAAAAAATGATACTGACCTTTCTTTGGCTATCTGCCTTCCTCCTATGCGCACTGGTTGAGGGGATAGAGGAAATCTATTAAATTGACCAGGCTAAGACACTAATTCTGGCCTTAAGACTAAAAAGAGAGGCTTAAGAAGCATAGCTTGCTTTCAGTCCTCACATGGAGTGTGGAGGCATGAAGAGCAAGAGTAGAACTGAGTTGGTGATGGTCCTGCCTTAAGCAGAGGGTTGAAATAGATGATCTCCTGAGATCCTTTCCAACCCTAATTTTCTATGATTCTCTAAAGGCTGGATTACCCTGAAGGGTGTTGCTACTAAACTGCAACTGGGCAGCTGTCAAATCCCTTGACATGCTGTGCAGCTTGTAATACTCTTGCCATAGATTATCAATTAGAAACTGTGGTCAGGACAGCATTCATGATCTTGTTGGTGATTTCACTAATTGCTGTCTGTAGACACTTCTGTTGTGTGATGTCCAGCTTCACTTCAAGTATCAGTACTCCTGCTTGTTTCCAAAACATTAATCATTACAGAAGAACAAGAAAGATAATTGAAGTCCCACAGGCATTCCAGTGATTGAAATACACTTGATGATCTGAAGTCTGTCAAGCTATAGAAATCAAAAGAGAAATGGAAAATTATGTTTGAACGAGCAGGAAAATAGATCAAAAGGTTACTTTTGACACATGGCACCTTTCTTAAACAGATGATGAGCAATTTGTTATTTTGACAACAGTGTCAGGTAGAATGCTGTTTTCAGATCTGGAGCTATTTAACTTTGAAGAGTCACTGATGTGTACACTACAATGTGTTTTGGACTGAATTTTTGAACGGATTACCTGTATGACCTGCAGACCAGTGTGTAATCTACAGTTAAGACAGTAGATCCCAAAATGGATAGTCGCTTGACCCAAGAGGGATATTGTCCCTGAACTATGTAGCTTGCTTATTTTCTTATCCAGTGAGCTGTGCTTAAGTGAGGTTCCCTTTAGACAAGTTATCCCAGTTCTGAAAACCCTCTGCTGCTGCCATTGGTATACAGCTGATTTGGAGCAAACTTCCAACATGGATTTGCACAGATATGTTTATTAATATTAGTAGCATAACTTCAAGAGGGGCACCAGCCCAGGGTGCCAACTTAGAGGGGGCATGAGAATAGTGGAATAGTGTCCCCATGTGTCTTTGCCACAGCTGGAGTCGCCTCATGCTGCCCAGCCATACAAGCTGGGTGTCAGGAGACAGAAGCAGAATTGCGGGTCCTTGAGTCCCCAGGGCAGTTAAGACTGACCTCCCTCCTTTCCCTCTCTGGCCACACTTCCCAGGGTACAGGAGAATTTTACTTGGGTTACAAACTTTATTAATTAACACCTCTGATTAATATTAAACACCTCCACAGAAACTTCTGATTCTGAGAATTTTGTATATTTTGGATGATACTGAAGGAATTATAGCCGGTATACATTTGTAATTGTTGTTTTCTACTAAGCAGAGGGGAAATGTACCAAGACACTTTTCTCTAACACTATTGAAATCCCACGATATAAGAATTACCTGTCATCAGTAGGAACAGACTGAAGTATACACATGAAAAGACCTGAGCGGCAATAGGGGTAAGAAAAAGCAGTATTATTTCCTTCAAGTGGGTTATGTACACAGGTATTAGAGAGTAAAGCAGAACCTAAAAATCTAAGAGGGACTGGTAGGATTTTGTAGCAGCTGTGATGCATCTCTTTTAGAGTAAAAAGTCAGATTCAGACCTGCTTGAAATTGAGTTAGCAATGACACTCTCTCCTTTGGTCATGGCAGCAACAAGGAGCAGGAAAGGAAGCACAGGGCATATTTTTGATTCAGAGATATGCCAAAAATTGTGTGTCCCCATTGAAGCCAGGGCCCTGTGGAATTCAGACACACAAATTAGCTAAAGAATTTCTCTATTGTTTTCCTGAAGGAATAGAAATGTCAATGCACATTATGAGAAAGGAAGTAAAAAAGTAACCAGTGCAACAGGGCTGATTCCCTCATCTATACCAAGATATGCTTGTGTAAAATTTCATTTAATTTATCATGTATTCTGATGAACTATAGTTATCCTCCATTGTAGGCATACACATCTCCATAAATGTGGTGTATTTTACAATGTTTGTTATTTAACATTCAAATTGTAAGCCTAAGTAAACACACAAAAAGCATAAGCTCACTCTACCAAGGCAACACCCAGGATCTTCAAGCACATTCTTGTTTAGGTAATGCATTAGCAATCCTTCTCTTCCTAGTATGGCTCGAGTAACTGCTCTGCCTATTACTATAAAACTAAATGACTATTATTATTATTATTATTTAGTTTCTGTTTATAGCAACCAGTGACATGCTGGCGCCTCCATGACATGTTAAAGAGAAAGCTCTGTCCTAAATAGCTTAATTTCCAATGTGTACCAAAAAGACAGTAAAAAAAGCTAGAAGCAGCCTAAGACCAGCTTGTCTGAGAAGGCTGTCTCCTCCCTGCCATGACATGCTGTCCTAATTGTGATCGGCAGAGATGCCAGTGTTAGAGGGAGACAAAGAGCCTGTGGGCTCTGGGGTTTTGTGCTTCTGTTCCTCCTTCCACTCAGTATAGACTGTAGTTCTTAATTTCTAGGGCAAGTTGGCAAGGATCATTTATTTCACTTGGCCTTTGAAATTAGAAAGGGGGAAATGAAGTACATGCTCATGTGATGCTGCTGCTATTTGATTATGAACTGTTGTTTGATGGGCTGATTATGCTGCCTGCATTTTTTATTTTTATAATTTTAAATAATTGTATGGACAATCAGCACCTATGGATGAGCATTTTTATTTATGCTAAATTAAAATTGGAAAAGAAATTTTGAAGGTGACAGGAGTTAATGTTACTATGTCATATAATTACTTGCCATTAGTATACCTCATTGCATCTAATTTCATATATTTTTAATGAAAAAATACCTCAGATAATTCATTTTTGCCTGTGTCATGGCGGGGTCCTTTAGGAGAGCTGTGATCTCCTCGAGGTCCCTCACTCCGTGTCAAGGCCGGCCCAAGACACCCTCTTATTCTCGCCTGCCATGTCTTGCTGGTAAATATAAAGTTGGGAGGCTGCCTATGACTCCCTGGGCACAGCTACTCGGGACCTCCGTCCCCGCAGTTCTCCCGGACTCCTGTGGTCTCCCGGTATGATGGGTGCTTCCCAGGCACCCTAGCCTTATGGGTTGCGCGTGGCTCCTACCAACCCCTAATACCATTCCCCAAGCCTCGCTGATGTACTAGACGTTGGACTGTCACCATAAACATATGCCCACTCTCTCTCTCTCTCGGGCCTTCTCTAATGTGTCGCCCCTCTCGGGCCTCACCGGTCCTTTGGGCCCACCGCACTACTGCCCTCTCTGGTACAGGCTCACCACGCTGCTATCCCCTTTTCGGGGGACAACCGCAGCACCTTGCCCTTCTCCTGGGGCGCTGTGCCACTAACCCCTTCCGTCGGGGTCCACCGTGGCACCCTGCCCCCGTCCTGGGTCTCCCTACGGCACCGGCCTATTACTGGGTCCATCACACCCGTTCTGGGCTTCTTAAATATTGCCCCGCTCGGGCTCCTCAATATTGCCCCTCTCGGGCTCTTCAATAATCGCCCCGCCCTAGGGTTCAGTATGGCCCCTCTCGGGCTCCTCAATAATCACCCCTCCCTGGGGCTGGGGTCTATGCACCCTGTAAGTGATGCCCTTGCTGGCGTCTGCTGCGCCCGTCCTGGGCTTCCTACTGTGGCGTTCCCCCTCTTTGGGGCTCACCGCACCCACCTCGGGCTTCTCAATGCTGCCCCGCTCTGGGGCTGGGGTCTACGTACCCCGCACACAACCCGGGGTCTATATTCCCCGCCCGCAACCCACTGGTTGCGCTCCACACTGCAAGCTGCGCCTTCGCTGGCGCTGTGCCTTCACCGGCACTGTGGCCCCCATACCACTGGGGTGCCTGTAAGAATAATGCGCCCTCTTGGTGCTAGGCTGCGCCCTCGCTGGCGCTAGGGCACCCCACCTTCTCTGGGGTCCCTATGAGGACACTGCGCCCTCTTGGCGCTAGGGCACCCCACACTCTCTGGGGTCCCTATGAGGCCTCCTCCAACCCCTACAGCCTCACCCAAGCCTCCGGTATAATATGTAAGCCGAACATAAACTAGAGCCTCCTGGCTGTAACGCAAACATAAAGCCCCCTGGCTAAACCATAGTGCCCAATCCTCTCAGGGCTATCGTGAGCTGTACTTGCAAGTCAGGCTTCTTCCCCTATCTTGGCTGAGGGAGCTCCTGCCTCTCTGGCTGCTGGCAGGGAACTGCCAGCCTGGTCTCAGCCCTGGGCTTTATAAGGGCCAGGCCCTGCCTCCTACAGGCAGCTGGCTCCCCTTAGTTGCCCCGGCAACCCGCAGCTGTGCCTGTTACCCTGGCAACCCTCATCTGGGCTCGTTATGTCCTGCCAGGGCTCTCTCTCCCTGGCAGTTTCTACTCCCTAGGAGCAGGCACTGAGGTGCCCTGCGACAGCCTGGTTTAGGAATCTGTGAAAAAATAGCTTTTATTCAAGAAAAAAGTAACATTGATCTAACCACTGCTCTGAACATGGATCATCTGATCACATGATCAAAACCCATGTCTGTACTGCATCCAGATTATTATAGTGAAGTGCAAACCTCTAGCTGGTATAGCATGGTCATCAGGATGTTTACTTGTAAAGTTGTATTTCTCTAACAGGTTCTCCATGTAGTAATTTCACGGTACAGAATGCTTGTCTGTCATTTAGATTGTCGCACTTTTCCAGCCCATTTTCCGATGTAGAAAATTCTGAGTAATAGTCAGTTATTTCAGATAATTTAAAAATAGCATGTCATTACCATCAAGCACCAAGTGAAATGATTTAATTTTAAACCATCACTCCCTCCACTGACTAGAGAAATGGCTCAGTGATCATTTTTAACCTTTCATCAGCCTAATTGCCAAATAATTAACAATGGTAAAATGATTAGAACCTGAGAGATTTGAAAATGATTATTAAAGTACATATTTGACAGGAGCAGTGACCTATATATAATTCTTTCAAAATAAAAGTGATGTGTACTCAGCAGCATCTGTTCACATTTGTAAACACAGTCCAGTTCTTACAAATGTATCAGCTTGTGCCTGAAGGTCAAAAAAGGTTCTTTATTGTATATATCCTACTGAGATCTCAGGCCCAAAGCAAGTTCTGTGATAAGATAGGGCAGTCTACCTGTGTGCTGACTGGGCCCTGAGATCTTTCCCTTTGCTTTATTTCTCCTCAGAGATTCTTTTGTAATGCCTTGCAATGCCTCCATTTCCACTGATTTCCTAGTGATCTATTCTACTAGGACTGGCAGTGGATATCAATTTAATGTAAACCCTCCCTACAGCAAGGAGTCACATACATCTACTGGCTGGGCTTATTGTATGGAGCAGGTATTACTTGTTATCCCTTTATTATTTTGCCCCAGCTCCCTGTGGGCAATCCTCCCATTCCTATTTCTCTCTCTACCCAGCATGCCTGTAACTAGTACCTAAAACCAGGCTGTCACTAAAAGCACAGGTTTATTGCAGAGCAGGTGTCAAATATGGCTCGAAGAGCTGTGCCATTTGGCCTGCAGGACTGGTAGAGGTGTCAGGAATCTGGGGGAAGAGGTAAGCAGGGCTAGAGCCTGATACCTAAATTTGTGGAAAGGAGCCCTGCTGTGCACATGTCTTGGCAGCAGAGGCAAGCGATGGCTGCATTAATAGCCACTGCTGCCCCTGCTCATTCCACCATTCACCCTGACACTACATCTGGACCTCACCTGTGAGAAGCCCCATTGTCTAGATCCAGGCTGGAGAATGGGGTGAATTCAAAGTCCCTGTTTTAGAATAAATGAACTGAGTCTGAATAAATGAACTGAGTCTGGATAGCCTCCCTATTTATTATAGTACAACAAGACATGGCAGCCGAGAAAGAGGGTGCCCATTGGGCAGGATTGGCACGGTCAAGGAGGCCTGGGGGTATCACGTCCACCCCTGGGGACACCATCCTGTGACAATCATTAACAACAATCCACCACTTCTGAGGTTACAATCTTATGAGGTGCAAAGTAACCTCAATTCGTATTTCATCCTAAATATCCATATTCCTCACTTTTCTTATTTTTCAATATTTTAAACTATAATGTAATGTTCTTAACTTGCTGTTTACCTGCAAAACTATTGGCTAGCATGATCTGTAATAGTCCTGGAGATAAGGTTCTATCATCAGCTTCCTGCACCCTTTCTTGCTCAGGGGTATCTTAGGCCTGTTTTGTATCTCCATTTTCCTGATTGATGATTCTCCATGTGTCCGTCAAGCAAAGGTATTCCCCATCTCATAGCAATACAGTTTACCCTGTTTACATGGGCATGAATTTTATGTCTGATTCTGGGCCAGCACTGCCTCTTCATATCCTTAGTTGCCTCATGCCAGACCATCTTAGTATGGTTAAATGAGGTACTGCAGCACCTGAGGCAACTCCATCTTTTGAATTGCAATTCCACATATATATATAAAACCCTCTTCCAGGCTATATGCAGACAGTCAAAAAGCCTGAGGCTGAATCCATTCAATCTCTTCAGGTTAGTCTAAGCTGTGTAGATTGACCTGATAAGCAAGTGACTAGACATTCACTTTTCATTCTGGAAATGCAGCCATGTTCTTGCAGTGGCTCAGGCCAGAAGCCAGGGCATACTAGAGCATGCCTTTCTGCTCCACTGGAGTAGACAGCATGGGCCAAGGCTAGCCTGCCTACCCTACAGGGGAGGGAGAAGTTTTGAGGGAGCTGCAAAGCATCCTGGGATGCTGGGGGACTGTGAATTGACATGAATCTGGAAGGGATCTGGGACAGAAGTTCCATAAACCAATTTAACCTAAATCAGTTAAGTCTGATACTACGTCCATACAGTTTATCTTAAACTTGTATTGGCCATTTGGAAAGCAGCTTATGTGCACTAAACTTCTGTTATTTCAGATTTCAACCAGTTTCAGATAACTTATACTGCTTTAGGTGTAATTTCTGTCCTGTCTCCTAAAAGTCTGTAGCCTCATCCATGCTCTTTAGCAACTGTTTGCTTCCTCTGACTGATCTGGTCTATTTACATCTCCCCCATGGAATCCTGTGTTAGATAAGTGTTCCTATGTGTTTTTGTTAAATTAGGGGGTTTTTTTAATCAGCTTAGAGTAGCTGTGTGTGTGCTGACGCATCAATAACTGGCTAAAGTCTAAGTGAGTTAACTTCTACTATATGATCTGTGTCTCTGATGTGGTTAAATTAGGAGTATATAGTTGGATATGGGATGGGGAAATCTTGAAAGCTCTGACTGTTTTTGTAGATGGGAAATGAGTGCATACCACTTTAACCACATCCTGGCCTTGACTTCAAGGAGCACTCAGGGGACTTTGGCATGATGTTCTTAAAATGCTCTGGTAACTCAAAATCCAGTGGAGTGTACAATGGCCCATTTATGCTAGTTTCTATTTTTGAAAATGTCAATCTTTGGGTTGATGGGGCATCTATGATCATTGAATACAATATGTTCTAAGAGAAAAATGTTATCATTACTACTGCCTTGTAAATCAGTTACTCTAGCCTCCTAATTGTCCTTGCCATTCTCTCCATTGTCATTATTGTCTTGATTCTGAGGTACCCAGAAGTGAATGTGATATCTCCCTGAGCTGTACAAAGATGGATTACTACCTCCTAATATACGATGATTCTGTGCAGCAAAGCTCCATTGGCTTGGTTTTATTGTCTCCAGTGCAACATGTTCCATTGCAGGAATGCATGCTGTGGTTTTGGAGTCTTTATAATATTTCAGAAAAATATCTTGGGTTTCTTTATATTTATTATTTTTATTGTATTTATTGTATTACTTCTGTCAAAAGAACACATACCCAGTGCTTCTAAAATTCCTTTTTTGTTACTTATGATTATTCTTATGAAGTGCTGAAATTGAGGTTGAGCCAGTGTCATTCCTATTCTATTATAGAATTCAGATATAATACAACCATTACCTGCTGTGTTCGTTTTCGTCCTGAACAAACTGCCTTTGCAGCTTTCTGCCTTTCTTGAGCAACTGAAAATCATTAGATCAGTGCATAAGAAATGGAATAATCATTGAAACAGCTTATTAACAGGATCACTAAACCTCAATAGACACACAAAAAAAATTGCTGTGAAATCATTTTCTGCCTCAGTGAAATAGATGTGAATTTTTTTGGCAAGAAAGTACATGTTATGCTTTGCTACTTTATATTTGGAAATGTGTAAACAGAACTAACCAAAAAAAATGAATCTTAGCTTGAGATTCGTTGAAAAAATAATTGCACAAAGACTTGTTTCCTTTACTGATAAAGATTTTATCTTTGCAACAATGTAAAAATCATAATTTTTTTTTTAGTTTACTCATTTCCTTATGATTTCATGTTGTTGAATTAAATATAATTCCTATATATAAAACTGATTGCTTTTGGTGTTTATTATTGAACAAATAATACATGAAAATATGTATATGATTATATTAACCAAGTAAAATTAGCTTAATGCAGGGAACAATAAATATTTTGTACATTCTCTAAAATTTATATTGTTTTTATTTAAATGGAAAGGGAGTCTCTTAGGATACAGATAAAGCACTTAAGGGGGGAAAAAAAGAATTCTTTTTGCATTTTAAAGCTGAAATTACAAATGTGACTCCTATTTTTACAGACAGTGGAATAAGTTTCCTACCTCACAGGAAAATGTGGCTTATTAATGATTTTTGGAGAAAGGTTCTACCAAGGAAGACTAAAGGCATAGTTGAAAAATGTACGTTTTAAGCAGCAGGAAGGCCAGAGATTTTTTTTAAAGGGTAATAGTTGTACAGAATGAAAAACTTTGTGAAAATCTTGAGTTCTTATATGGACTGAACTAAAATACAAGGTTTAATTTAATAAACAGGGAACAAGAGTTTTTGCTGGACTATCTGGTCTTTTCCCATATACATGACATGCACTATCACGTACCTTAAAGACCTGCCACTGTCCTCTGAGGGATGCTTTGTATTTGAGATTAGATCTGGAATGTGCCTAGCACACTGGTTCTGAAAAGTACGAATATTTATTACGAATAATTTAAATCTAGCCTTTGATATCTGTTTTATAGCAGTCTGTAGAACAGAGAAATCCAAAGGAAATCCTTTATGCTTTGTGCACCTGAAATCATTCCCCGTAGGTTCAGAAGACTGTAGGAGATTCAACCTTGTAAGTGTTTTTAAGTACTTCAAATCACGTTTCCAAAGTTATTATCTAGACCATGATCTTACCAGCAAATCTACACAGAAGCCATGGGTATCAGTGGGTCCCTTTTGGGTATAGGGGTACACCTCTATAGTTATGATTGCAGGATTGTAGCTCCAATTTACAACATATAATTTCAAACTATTATAATACTGTACATTCCTCAAGGCTCAGTGACACTGAGTGGGTTCATTTTTACTTGAATTAAAAATAATAATGCAAACTAAGATTCTATTTCTGCCTATGCTTATATGAGTGAATCATTACAAAAATGTTGCCTCTATCAATAGACCTGAAAAGCTAGAACTGATGAAGAACAACAAAGCACCTGGTCCAGATGGAATACCAGCTGAAATTTATAACCATGGTGGAAAAAAAGTCTTGCACTAACTACATGTCATTATTATGAAAATCTAGAAACATGAACAGGTTCCCAGGGATTTAAAAGATGCCAGAATCATAGCCATATCCAAAAAAGGAAATCGACTAGATTGCAGCAATTACTAGGCCTGTGTGAATAGGGATGTATTTGATTCAGATTCAGCCAATCTGGAGGACAGTGATTTGATTTGGATCCCCGTCCTGAATTGATTCGGCTGAATCGGTTAGAAGATTTGGCGCTGATTCCATGATTTGGATTGGTCAGGGAGAGGCAGGCACAGTCGAGTGAGCTACTGTAGGTTCTCCCATGGCTCCTTTGGCTGTGCCTGCCTCTCCCTGGGTGGGGGGAGCCACAGGAGAAGTCCCCATGGCTACCCTGCCTGGCCCCATCCCCTGCCCGGCCCCAGCCTAATCTTGGCACTTAAAATAAAACACAACCCCCCCACAAAAACAAAACCCCCCGCACTCACTGGCTGCAGCAGCGGTGATTGGGGCCTCTGAATACTCGTGGCAGAGCCCCCCTATGCAGTGCAGGGCAGTTGGGAACAGCAGGGATTGCCCCCCCCCCTTGGTACCTACACAGCAGCAGCTGTCACGTCATGCAGGTGCAGCATGGCTTGGCAGGGCGCTGCGCGCTGTCTGGGAGCTGGGGTCACTGGGGCTGAGCAGTTGAGATTCCAGCTGATGTGGAACCGCCCCAGCTCCCAGACAGTGTGCAGTGCGCTGCCGAGCCATGCCCTGCTGAGCCCTCAGGGCGGGGGGGGGGCGGGGGGGGGGGGGGAGCCATGCCCTGCTGAGCCCTCAGGAGCCCCAAAGGCCGCTGTCAGAACCAGAGAGTCCTGGGCTTTTTCTTTTTTTTTAAAGTGCCAGGAGGCTGAGCCGGGTGGGGGATGGGGCCAGGTGAGGCAGTCATGGGGCTTCTCCTGCTGCTCTTCTGGCTGTGCCTAACTCTGACCTGGCAGGGGGAGCCATGGGGTATCTGCCCTGCTGCCACTTGCCCAGCCAACACAGGGGGAGGGGCACAATGCAGGCACAGCTCGCTTCAGGTAGCAGCATGGCATAGCCCCTGGTTCTAGCGCTGCCATGCCCACATCAGCACTGGGAATGGGGGCTCTGCCCTGTCGCCTCTTCCCAGCCAGCATGGAGACGTGCAGGATCTGGGTGCGGCAGTGCTGGGAGCAGAGGCCATGCCCTCTTGCTGCTTGCTCCCTTCTGCCTGGAGTGAGCCATGCCCACATCCTGTCTCCTCTGCCCCAGCTGGGCAAGCAGCAGCAGGGCAGAGCTCTCTCTCCCAGGGTTGCCACACCTTCATCCTGCACCCCCCCTCCCGTTCCCCTCCCCCTGTAATGCACCTCCCCCCACCCCAGCTGGGCAGTTTGTCCCAGCCCCAATCCTTCCCTCCCCCATGTCTCTTCCCTCTCCCCTCCCCCATCCCCAACAGATTTACCAGCTAGAGGCAGTTGTGTCAGCTGCCTGTTTAGTCTACGGCCGAATCTCTGAAGCGGCCAAATCTTTTCCGAAGCTTTTCCGAATCTGTTCAGATTCTTTGAATCAATTCAGGGCTTTTAATTGGTCTCCCAATTCAATTCAGATTCAGAGATTTGGTCCCTGCATCAGGCCGAAACTCCTCCAAATCGAATCAACTCTGAATCGAAAAACTTCTTCACAGTAAGGGTGGCCAGAATTTGGCAGGGGGTCAGAGTCAATGATCTATTGAGGTCCCTTCTGACCCTAGCATCTATGAATCATCTATGAATCACATCTTAGACTTCCATCTGGAGTCAGTATCCAGTATCACATATATACAGGAGTCTCTTTTAACATCAACTGGTTATATTCCAAATCCAAGATAACCAGCACGTCTATTACTGAACTTCAATATGCTGATGATGTTCTGTCTGTGCCCATTCAGTTGAACAGCTCCAGGTCCTTCTTAATTGCTTCTGTGAAGCATATAGAATACCTAGATTCACTGTCAACTTCATGAAAATCAAGATACTTTACCAACAGACCCCCAACCAACAAGCAGCTCCTCCTCATATTACAATTTGAGGACAGTGTTGGAGAATGGTGAGCATTTTTCTTACCTGGGTAATCACCTTGCCCCAAAAAGTAAACATAGATGATGATATTCAACACCGCACAGGGGACAGGACAAGAACTAATGCGCTTAAAATGCACCAAGACAGGGGTATTTCCAAGGGGGCTGCAGTTATACAGATGCTCCACTCTTTCAATCAACCATGCTAGCGGAGTAGCAACCAGTGATTTATTTATTTATTTATTTATTTAAAGGCCCCAGAGCAAGTAAGAATCTGATTTGCCAATCAGCTTTGGGAACAGAAGACGACATTCTTTTCTCTTTGCAACTAGAAGTGACAGGAGATCCCTGGAACCCACATGTTCCCAGTGCAAAAATAGAGCCCCCTCCCTCCCCCTCCATGTTCAGTGGCTCCTCCCCTCCCCATCTCTCCTCCCATTGCCTTCCACACGGATCCAGGCTGAGCTAGGAACAGCAGCAGGTGAGTCCCCCGTGTTCCCAGTTAACCTCAGAGCAGGTGCAGGGGAAGGGAATCTGCCTGCTGCTGCTTCTATTGTCCAAGGCTGAGTCTAACTGCAGCTCTGGAGCCCTCCTGCCAGGGCCTGCTGGGGACGGTGGCAGTGGAAGCCACAAGTAGGGGAGCAAGGGGCGGGGGAGGGAAGTGCCCATGAGCACAGAGGGGAAGAGAGGGGGAAGGGAAAATTCTTACTTGCTTGAAAGACTTAAAAAATACCTCCCACTGCTGCTCCTCTAGCTAGTTCTGCCTGGCCTGCTGTGTGGGGATGAGGGGTCCTGCACTGCTGCTTACCAAAATCATGGATCTGCCCACAAACAAGGAAGTTTTAAGTTAGATATTAAAAAGAACTGTCTAACTATGGAAATGGTTAAGTACAATAACAGTTTACCCCAATAGACTGTGGAGTCTCCTTCACTGGAAATTTTAAAGTTAAGGTTAGACACATTTTTCTCTTGAGTGTTTTAAACAGGCATGATCAACTACATGACCTCCTGAGACCCCTGCCTGCCATTTTGCTATGAGTCTGTGATGATAGTCTATATCAATTTCACAAAAAAGATTAAAAGATGTATTTAAAACAGTTACTTTACAAAATACTGTAGCTCTTGTAAAGTTATTGCAAGTGCTTAAGGCTCAGCAGAAAGGAACTCACAGCTCTAAATAAACACAGAGCACAACATCTAATCACAAACCATAAATAACATTTATTAGATTGCTTTTCAAACACCTTTACTGTCCAGAATATACTCCTGATTCACTTAAAATCAAACAATATGTCAAAACCTTGAAATACTCAGACTACATGTAGAAACGAGCAATAAAAGTCTGCAGCAATATCACACTCCTAGAAATCAATATATCCATTAAGAAATCTTCAAACCTGAAAAAGCCATATGCCCAGGTGGCCATTTTATTAGGAGTAAGTGCTGCCCAGAGACTTGCAAAACCTGAAAAGTAGTAGAACCACCACAATTCTTCTGCAAGGTATAGGTATGTAATGTTATAGAGAAACTACACAGAACAAAAACTTGCTTTGTCTGGAGCATGTGTGGCAGCAGGGATGGCCCAATATGGAAGGATGTACAAATTATGTGGATCAGCTACCTAAAACCTGTTGGGTAGGTCTATGTATCTGGGTTAGTGGCTAGAGTGGTAGCAATAATTTATTTGTGACTGCACACATTACACAAGGCTGGGAGAATAATTGCATCCATACCATTGTGGGGACAAAGTTAACTATAGCTTCATACAAGAAGCAAGAACTTAGATCTAATTTATTACATATGTATCAGTCAGACATATTTATTACCATTACAACAATACTAGTGTTGATGCAATAAGGGTCTTAGAATTTTAACACTTTCATTGCCTATCTGTTGCAAATATAGAAATATCCTGGTAAGAATGGAGCCTTTCCCACAGCAAACCAAAGAGCACAGTCTCAAGCTATCTATTACTAGGCATCCCAAGAGAGGCAAACTTCTCTCACTATATTTTTACACTGCTTCATTTATAGCAAGCTGCACTGAAAATTTCACATTAGACTGTATCTTTATTATTAATGGAGGATCAACTGACAAAATAAAATTCACCATAAGAATAAGGGAAGATTTTGCCGACCTTTGAGATACCATGAGAAGATATAATAACTCGTTTTAGGACTATGTTCTTTGGCAATATTTAAATTAATAATTTTAAATGGTAATGTATTAGCTTATTTTTTTCTGTCCATATTGACTAACTTGAAATTATGCTCATGTAAGTGGAAAGTATAATGTTAACTAGTGACAACTCCATAATTGAAAACTTATAATAATGTCAAGTTTTCTGCTGTATCATGCCAAATATCATGAGTAGGAAAAGAAACTCATATTGCTAAATAAAAGAAAAATGTACAATCAACATTTTGCATCTCAGAATGGAATTCAGAATGAACATGGCTAGCTACCTCTCTCTACTCATATTCCATGGTTATTTGAAGTTCATGCCTACTCTTACAGTAAAAGAGGGCTCTCTGTATGTTGAAGTGATAGCACCAAGGACTTGACCTCAAAATTATCCTTTCTTCAGATTAGAGTACCAACAAAATGGAAGATCACTCTGTGACCCTCTTATTTCCTCTGAATAGTAGTATCTTGCTCCCAAAGTAGTTCCATTGACTTTTATGGTCTATTTGTGGAGCAAGTGAGGTACTATTCAATAGGGGTACCTACATGTGCACTTTACTGTGAATTTGACTAATTAACATAATTGACTAATTGTTGTTTCATTTTGGAGGTATTTCAGGCCATTTTGGTGCCCAAAACACTAAATCCGAATTGAAACAGAAGGCTCAGAAGCATCTCTGAAACAAAACAGGCTTGGGGGAAACAGCTGTATGCTGCTGCCCTGCCATGCAACCCAACTCTGCAAGGAGCAGAGATCCGCACTAAGGTTCTCCTCCCCACCACTGCCTGCCCCACACTGCCCCGATGATGCGGGGCTGCACGAGGCAGGCAGCGGTGGCAAGGAGACCCCAGCACAGATCTCTGCTCCCTGCAGAGCCAGGCTATGCAGGAGGGCAGTGCTGGTCCCTGCTGTGCAGCCTGGTTCTTCAGGGAGCAGAGATCTGGGGTCAGTGTGGGGCAGGCAGCAGCAGGGAGGAGACCCTAGCATGGATCTCTGCTCCCTGTGGAGCCAGGTCATGTGGCAGGGCACTGCAAGTCCCTGCAGTGCAACCAGGCTCTGCAGGGAGCAGAGATCTGGGGCAGCCAGCGGCAGGGAAGAGACCCCAGTGCAGATCTCTGCTCCCTGCAGAGCCAGGTCGCACAGCAGGGCAGTGTTGGTCCCTGGTGAGCAATCTGGCTCTGCAGGGAGCAGAGATCTGGGGCAGCCAGCGGCAGGGAAGAGACCCCAGTGCAGATCTCTGCTCCCTGCAGAGCCAGGTCACACAGCAGAGCAGTCCTGGTCCCTGCTATGTGACCTGGCTCCACAGGGAGCAGAGGTCTGGGGTTGCACAGGGTGGGCAGTAGTGGCGAGAAGACCCTGGCACAGATCTCTATTCCCTGTGGAGCCAGGTTGCAGAACAGGGACTAGCAGGCTTCCTCACCACTTTGAGCTGCTTTCCTGCCCCACAACCCAGTGTAACAGGGATCAGAGATCCACGCGCGGGTCTCCTCACTAGGACAGAGGGCAGCGGCCCTCCCCCTCCCCTGGATGAGCCACCCACTGCCCCGTCCTGCTCGCCGCAGAGACTGTGCAGCCCCTGGCCCAAAGCCCCGCCTGGCTGGGTAGGGCTGTGTGAAGGTTCCCTTGCAGTCCATTTGAAACAGATTCAGAGGAGATTCGGCTGAAACAAAACAAGACAGCGATCTGAAACACTGAAACGATCACTGTCCTCCGAAATGGCTGAATCCAAAACTGAATCAAAACACAGCCATTTTGCACAGTCCTAGTGACTAGAGCTGTGCGAAATTTTGCTGACTGTTTCAATTCGACACTGTTTTGACTCATTTCAAGCTTGAAAGAGCGAAATTGAATCGAAACGAAGGGCTTTGAAAAAGCCTCGAGACAAAACAAGGCTAGTCGAAACATTTTGAGTTTTGAAGCAGCCAGCAGCGAGGTGGTGAGAGACAAGGGAGAGCCAGGGCTGCGCTCCCAGCAGCACCCGGGAGCGCAGCCCTGGCTCTCCCCATCTCCCGCCACTAGCCTGTGGAAAGCCAATCACAGTGCAGGGAAAGGGAACTGAGCCCACACTCAGTTCCCCTCCCAAGCGCTGTGAACAGGCTGGGAAAAGGAACTGAGCCCGATTGCTCAGTTCCCCTCCCCAACCCTATGATCGGGCTGGGGAAGGGAAGTCAGCCCAGTGAGCAGTTGGGCTCAGTTCCCTTCCCCAGACCCAGTCGGCAGCACCGGCTCCCTTCCCTCATCTGGCAGGCAGATCGGAGGCTCACAGACCCAATCTGCCTGCCAGATGAGAGAGGCTGTTTCGAGCTTCCCCATTATAGCCAATGGGCAAAAGGTCGAAACAGCCTCACTGTTCCAAACAGCTGTTTCGAATCTAAATGAAATTCGAAACAAAATGCTGTTCCGTGGAAACCTGAAAACTCAAGTCGAAATGGAATGGTGCCATTTCACACAGCCCTACTAGTGATCACCCATCCCTAATTAAGTGTGACAGTCCTGGACTGGGAACATCAAGTCTTGGTCCTATGCTTCATGACTCCAGAACAGCATTTGTCCCATATTCACAGTATTGTGCAGGGATGGGAGCAGAATTCAGGGAGTGCCACATGTGTGTGTGTGCCTGCACACATGCACGTGGCTGGAATATAACCAGGCAATGTGGAAAACAGCTCCCTGCAGGTAAGTCTGTGGTGGGGCAGGGCATAAAGGGGGTGGTGAGGGCAGACTGAGGCCCCCACAGTGAAAGAGGAAGTGAGGCAAGGGCTGGGGGCACTGCCCAGCCAAGGCAGTGCATGGGGCCTGGGGCTGGGGCATGAAATGAGACAGAGCCATGGGTGGCTCATCAAGGGGGTGAAGGGGGTGGCTCCTTGCCACTGCAGGCCTTCCTGGCTGGGCAGGGGGGTGGCATGTGCCCCACCCCCCCTGCAGATTTGTGCATGGAGCAGGCATGGAAGTGGACAGCTCGCTGTAGTCCTGCGTTGGCTGTGTCACTATGGCAAGGCACCCCTTGCCCACCTGGCAGCAGTGAGGGCAGCAGCAATGAAGACATGGAGTTGTGCCCCCTGTCATTGCTGGGTGGGTAGGGGGCATGTGGCTGATGCAGGGCTCCTGGGGGAAAGGCAGCAGGGTGGGGAGCCCTGATCCCACAGCAGGCAGCCCGCATCTGCCCCCCCTCGGCTCAGCTGTGCTCTGGCCATGCTGCTGGTGGAGGGGGTGGGGAGAGGTGGCTATGTGTCCCACCTTTCCATGTTGAAAAGGTGGTCATCCTATATGGCAGAGTTATTTACTTCACTGAACCACATGTGTAGATGGTGACTGGGGCTGTCTGGGACACGAGAGTGCTACACTGTGGGGACTGCCTGCCAGCAGCTAGCCCTGCACTCTAGTACACTAATACCCCAGCCATCCCCTCTGCAGCATGTTGAGCTGGGACAGAGTAGCTCCAGGCTGGCAGGCTGACCCTCTGGGCTCCCTGCCAGCCAGAGCTGCACTGCCCCAGCTGAGCGTGCTGTAGTCCCAGGAGCATGAGTAAACGCAGCACCCAGGAGCAATAAACTCTGGTGCAAACTGTGCTGGAGTTTATTCAGCTGTGCTAATTGCACATGTAGATGCACCCAGTTTGAGTAAGGAGGAGATCAGATCTGATCCTTTGCAACTTGCAATGTCTGACATACAGAAAAGTGATATAGTGAGAAACTTACAAGCTGCTTTTAAACTACATAAATGAAAACAGTAAGTGACTGAGGAACACAAACCCTATATTTGTTCTTCTAAGAAGACATTTACATGCTTTAGAACATTGTACCTAATATGACTATCCAGATATTTTCAGCATGCACTTTTCAACAATGTGTAGGATGAACTCTGTTTATAATATCTAAAAGATAAGTAATCTCAAATTGAAATTGTTAAGTATGTAAGATTTATCAATAAAAAGACTTGTCTGTGGCTTGAGGTGTGAGCTGAAGGCCGTAAGGTTGCCAGTTCAAGGCTCTATGTTGTTTTCTTGAACAGGGACCGGGATATCCCTCCTACCAGAGGTAGGGACAATTTCGGGGATAGTTCTGTCAGGCCTTCAGTCAGTGCAGATGTAGTTAGGGATCTTCTGGAAGGGCTAGATATTTTTAAATCCGCAGGTCCAGATGCCCTCTACCCAAGGGTGTTGAGGGAGCTGGCAGGGATCATCACGGAGCCCTTGGCCTGGCTGTATGAGCATTTGTGGTCATCTGGCCAGGTGCCGGGGGATTGGAAACTGGCTAATGTAGTCCCAATTTTCAAGAAAGGGAGGAAGGAGGACCCAAGTAACTATAGGCCTGTAAGTCTCACCTCGGTGCTTGGGAAGATCTTGGAGAGAATCATCAAGGAGCACATCTGTGGGGGGCCTGCAGGGGAGATCATGCTCAGGGGCAAGCAGCATGGGTTCATCAAAGGCAGGTCCTGCCAGACCAACCTGATTGCCTTTTATGACCAAGTAACTAAATCCTTGGATGATGGTGTCACCGTGGACGTAGTCTTTCTAGACTTTAAGAAGGCCTTTGACACTGTCTCTCACCCCATCCTCATCAATAAATTAAGCGACTGTGGCATTGATGCCTACACAGTTGGATGGGTAAAAAATTGGCACACCCAGAGAGTAGTGGTGGACGGGTTGTACTCAACCTGGCGAGATGTGAGCAGTGGGGTACCTCAGGGCTTGGTCCTCTGGCCCGCACTGTTTAACACCTTCATCAGCGACTTGGATGAGGGGGTGGAAA
>NW_005843653.1:2026-3783 GCF_000455745.1 Alligator sinensis | reverse complement strand
CTGCACCTTGGGAGAAGGAATCCACAGCATACATACAGGCTGGGGAGTTCCCCTGTTGAAAGCACAGAGGCAGAAAGGGATCTTGGAGTCATTATTGACTCCAAGATGTACATGAGCTGCCAATACCAGATTGCAGCCAGCAAGGCCAGCCATACCTTGTCATGCATCCAAAGGTGCATCTCAAGCCGGTCCAGAGAGGTGATACTCCTTCTCTATGCGACTTTGGTCAGACTGGAGTTGGAGTACTGTGTGCAGTACTGGGCGGCACACTTCAAAGGGGATGCGGCCAGCCTGGAGAGAGTTCAGAGGAGGGCCACCTGCTTGGTGAGAGGGCAGCAGGACAGGCCTTACAAGGAGAGACTGATGGGCCTGAAGCTGTTCAGCCTCAGCAGGAGGAGGCTGAGGGGGGAGCTGGTGGCTGCCTACAATCTCATCAGGGGGGATCAACAGCAAATAGGTAGAGCCCTTTTCTCCCTAGCACCACGTGGGTGACAAGGAACAATGGTAATAAGCTGATGGAGAATAGGTTTCCCATTGATCAGAAGGCAGTATTTTACAGTTAGGATGGCCAAAATATGGAACCAACTTCCCAGGGGAGTGGTCCTCGCCCCTACCTTAGGCAAATTCAAGAGGAGGTTGGATGATCGCCTGTCTGGGGTCTTGTGAACCCAGCATTCATTCCTGCCTGTGGCAGGGGGTCAGGCTAGATGATCTGTTCAGGTCCTTCCTGACCCTAGCTACTATGAAACTATAAGAATGAGAGAGGCAAGGCTTTCTTAGTTTTATATCTTTTTCTTGGACCAACTATGTATTTGGGATAAAGTTAGGCAAGCTTTCGATTGCAAAATGTTCTTCTTCAGGTCACTTTGCCTCTTGCATAATTTCTGGATCATCAGAGCTACAACATCACTGTTACACTGCAAGAAGAAAACATCACTTCTGTGTACATCTGATGTAATTCTTAATTATAATTCTTCTCAGTTGTGATTCTTTTCACGGATAAATTAATAGAACTTTTACTTCTTAGAGTCATAAAATTCGGTCTTTCCCACAGAGGAGTGTCTGCCTTGCATAGTGAATTCCATCAAATTAACACTAAGTTTCTGTAAAATAAAGACATGCTTCCTGGAATACAGGTTGAATTTTAGGGCTTCAGAATGTTAAAGGAACTTAAACTGTGGAGTCAAGAAGCTTTCTGAACATCCATGGTCTAGCAAGCACAGTGATACATTTTGACTGGATCAGCCACTTACTCCTAAAAATGGCCTTTCTTCAAGAGGGAGGAGCTCTGGCTTATTGCCACTAAAAACATCTCATACTTTTTATCCTCTTTCAATTCACTATGGTTATTGGTGACTGTAATTAGTGTTAGCATACAGTCTTGAAACCAGACCCTGTTTGTAAGGCTTAAAATCCATAAGAGGAAAGGAGTATATATATATATATATATATACATATTGTGGATTTAAGATCCATAACCAAAATTTTCGAAAAGTTCAAAATAACAGAAGAAGTCTTGAAATACAGAGACCCAAGAGAAAATGCCATTGAGAGTCTCCTCTCACTCTTACCCTTCTCAAGTGATACCCACACCTACCATCAAACAAATGGATAGAAAACAAAGTAAATAAGAAAAGATTAGTCAAATGCACGTATGCATAAACATTACTCTGGATTCCAACCCTTCCTCCCCTGTAGCCATTTTCTATTATTTGAGCAGTGTACAGGGGGTCCCAAAACTCCTGACCCAGTGTTCT
>NW_005843653.1:0-1995 GCF_000455745.1 Alligator sinensis | reverse complement strand
GATGCATTTTACAGCCTGGGTAGGGAACCTGTGGAGCAGCCCGTAAGAAGCCCAGGCAAGGAAGTCATAAATTAGAACTGGAGAACAACAATACCATTTTTCAGCAATGTTCAAAATTTCTTTACCTGCTGTGCTGGAATGAAAATGAAACCTCTTTAATATTTTAATGAAAACAGACTTGGGTAATAGGTGTGGGTGTGACTAACCTGTATCCCTACTTGGATGGAATGAGAGAGTTCTAAATGTTCCCTATCAAATGTCCTCCATGCTGTAGTGCAGGGGAGAGGTGCACACAAAAATAATATGCACAGCAGCAAACATAAAAATGAATTTGGATCTAATTCTCTTCTTTCCAAATAACCAAATACCTCCTGAGACATCTCCATTACTATTCACTACACTGAGCTCTGCTGTAGTCTTGCCAAGTAGTTTCAGTGGCGTAGACAAGGCATCAGGATCCTAGAGGCTTGTTCCCAGCTCTTGCAAAAGAACAGTGACAGACAGGCAGGAGTCCAAGATTTAGGTCTTGTATGGCATGATTATACTCTCTCCTTTTGATATAAGTAGCCGAGTTGACTCTTCTTCAGTCACTAGACATGCTATCCCAGAGGACACACTAGAAATGAGCCATGGTGAAGGTGTTCCTCCTCTATGCATATTGTATAAGTGCTTAATTGCTTAACTGCATAACACAATGCTTATCTCATTTTTTTTGCCTGTTATTTACATTGAATTAAAACAATGTGTTTTCTGCATATTGGTTAAGTTCATAAACCATTTTAGTGTGTAGAAACTCTTTGGCCCCACTATTTTGTACATGACTGTACTCTATTTCAAGTGTCTTAGTGAAACTTAGGAGAAGCCATACATTTCATAGCTTCTCAAGCAACCTTGAACTGACTTGATCCAGTCTATTTCAGTGCTGCTTTAGAAATATAAGGTGCCCTGAGGAAGGAGGTAACCAACCTTTCTATGGTGCCAAAAACTCAGCATAGTTTGCTGTTATAGTTAATTACATTGGATATACTGGGTGTGTCTACACAAGACATTTACTGTGTGGTAGCCTAATAACACTGCGCAGTAGTGTGCCGGTCAAAAACCATGCTAATAAGCTACCGTGCAATGTTATTAGGTTACTGTGCAGTGTTATTAGGTTACTGCATAGTAGCAGTCACAAAAAAATTTGCGCTGGCACTACTCTGCAGTAAATGTAGTCACCATGCATTCATTTAGTACTTCATTAAGGAAGTGCTAAACTAAATGCATAGTGACAAAGGCGCATTAATGAACATGTAGATGTGCCCGTTGAGTTTTTAATTTCAGGAAATTACAGTCTTTTTCAGTCTTGGAGTGATGCATACTTTTATTCAAGATTCCTATTTCATCAACAAAGGAGGATTGGGAAATGTATGGAGATTGCATTTTACATTAAAAAAATTATTAAACAAAATCTTTAATAGGAACATAGCAGGGATTGCTGCAGATTATAAAATCCATCAGCCACTAGTATTCGGAAGGAACTGATAAAATTAGAAGAACTTGTTTGTATCGGAGCTCCAAAAAACATTTAAAACTTGCACAAATATTTCTTCCTTTTTAAGAGGGGAAAAAAAAGCTTTAACTTTTTAAAGACTGCTTTAAGGTCTTGGTTGCTTGCAAATATTCACACTGATTTCTCTAAGACTTAATGTAGATTTAAAGGTCCATCTATGCAAAATCTTTTCCAGGATGGTAATTTTTTATCATTAATTATGAAAACACAAACATCTTACATTTCTACAGTCATTATTCTGAACACCTATTTGATATATTCCAAAATTAACTATTTCTAGACACTGTGTAAGTTCTTCAACCAGTGTGAATGAGCATAGCTGTCCTGAAGTAAATGGAACTAACTACAGTTAAAGCTCTGTTATCCAGCATTTTATTAACCGGCATTTCTATTAACTGGAATTTCCGGCCAGCCGGTCGGATGCAGGAGTGGGGAGAGAGCAG
>NW_005843652.1:68903-71401 GCF_000455745.1 Alligator sinensis | reverse complement strand
TGGGGAAATATAAAAGGCACAAAGCACAAAATGTCAAATACTAAGGAATATAGGGCCCAGCGAGGAGCCTCTCCTGCCAGGTGCACGCCGCACTGCTGAGGGTCCAACTGCTGCCTGCAGGTCTCGCTCTTTTCGGCTCTTCTGGGGCGACTGCTCCCGCCCCGCGGGTCCAGCTCTTTGCCAGCTCTTTGAGATTCCTTCCTTGTGGTCCTTCACTGGTCTCCCCGGAGTCAGCTGTGCTGCCCCTTTTATGCCCTTCCAGGTGACCCAAGGGGCCAATCAGGGGAGAGGGAGAGTGAGGCTCTGGGGTCTGATTGGTGAGGAAAGGGAATCCCAAGTCCTCCAATCATCTTTTACCCCTTCAAAACCCCTGGGCTAAGTCACTACCAGCTAGCCTGTCACAGGAACATCAACACTTTTTTAAACTTTTCACAGAAAGAGGAATGAAATAAAGCTCTGATTCATCATTCCCTCCTAACAGTGCAGCTCTCTCATGGCAATCCAGGTCCTGGTAGATTGAGCTTCTCAACCTTTTGAGACCCCAGGCCCCTCATTGGAGACTAGGCCTCCCTCAGAAGATGCCAGCTCTGAACTTGCACCTTTTTATGACTACAGAGAAATCCTCTCCCACTGCAAACCGCTCAGCGAGCCCAAGACAGCACAAGACAGATTTGACATCCTTGAAATCTCTAGGTTCCCCTTGTGAATCATGTGCAGGTGTTTGCACACCCCCCAGTGCTAATATAGAGCTCAGCCTCCAAAAGCATCTCCGTGCACCCCAGGGCATCGTGGCACCCTGGCTGAGAATCGCTGCGGTAGACCCACCAGTCCCATGCTCCATTTGCTTTATAAATGTCCTAAGAAATGGGCATTTGCTGCTTTTCCTGGTCTGCCCACCGCTTTCAGTGTTGGGTGGACATGCAGCCTCCGTTGTCCCCTCCTCTGGTCTCAGCGCTACCCCCTGCTTCGTGACATGCGCCCTTGGCAGTTGGGGTCCCGGCTCCTTCAGCCGTTGCAGACCTCACGGGGCCCTGCAAGCAGACATGGAGCTGCGTCTCCAAACTCCGGGGTTACAACACCAAACTCTGGGGTAAAGCGTCCACACCTGAGGACAGGAGGGTGATCCAGGCTGACCTGGACAGGCTCAGCAAGTAGGCGGATGAGAACCTGATGGTGTTTAACACTGAAAAATGCAAGGTTCTCCACCTTGGGAGGAAAAACCTGCAGCATCCTTATAGGCTCGGCAGTGCTACGCTAGCTAGCACTATGGACGAGAGGGACCTGGGGGTCATGAGCGACCACAAGATGAACATGAGCCTGCAATGTGATGCTGCGGCTAGTAAACCGAGCAAAACACTGGCTTGCATCCATAGATGCTTCTCAAGCAAATCCCTGGACATCATTCTCCCCTTGTACTGGGCCTTGGTGAGGCCGCAGCTGAAGTACTGCATCTAATTTTGGGCTCCACAATTCAAAACAGATGTGGGGAAGCTTGAGGGAGTGCAGAGGAGAGCCACGCGCATGATCAGAGGGCAGGAAAACAGACTGTATGATGAGAGGCTGAGAGCTATGGGACTCTTCAGCCCGGAAAAGCGCAGGCTCAGGGGTGACCTGGTGGCCACCTGTAAGTTTATCAGGGGTGCTCACTGGAATCTGGGGGAACGTCTGTTCACCAGAGCGCCGCAAGGGATGACAAGGTCGAAAGGTCACAAACTCCTCCAAGACAGTTTCAGGCTGGACATAAGGAAGAACTTCTTTACTGTCCGAGCTCCCAAGGTTTGGAACAGACTGCCACCACAGGTGGATCAAGCACCTATGTTGAACACCTTCAAGAGACATTTGGATGTCTATCTTGCTGGGATCCTATGACCCCTGCTGACTTCCTGCCCCTGGGGCAGGCGGCTGGACTCGATGATCTTCTGAGGTCCGTTCTAGCCCTAGTGTCTATGAAACCTATGAAATGTATAAAAATCTCCCAGGTCTCCAGCCCCGACACAATGACAGCTCTGCGGGTCTGCCCCTTCCAGCGCTGCTCCTGCCTGTTTCCTCTGGGATCCAGTTTCCAACCTGCCTCCCGTCCTTGTGTCTAGAGCGTAGGACACAGCATGTAGGAAAAACGCACCGGGCTCACACCCTCCTCACCTGGTGTAACGGCAAAATACTGGGGTCGGTTCAGTTCTGTCACTCAGGGAAAGTCCCCCCGGCACCGATCAACTTAAGGAAGCAGCTGAGGAGCCAACATCACCGAGAAACACCGACAGGCACCGCTGGGCATCTCTGTGCCTGTGGTTACACAGCCAAGGAGCCGGGGGCCTTGTGGAGGACCCGGACCCACGCACTGCAATGGTTCATCCTCACGCATTTGGACGCCGTGCCACTCCTCCTGGCTCAGCCCAAGCGATGCTTGATGTCTGCTGGACGGCCCCGGGAATGGCTCCAACATGAATTCACCCCCTCCCCCGCTGCCCCCAGCTCCAGCTCCCAGGGAGGGAACAAAG
>NW_005843652.1:51918-68105 GCF_000455745.1 Alligator sinensis | reverse complement strand
ATATATATATATATATGTTCAGCAGTTCAGACACAAATTACCCACTTACACATGCACACAGGTGAGTTCCTCACTTGGATGGTACGGTGTGGGTCCATGTGTGCTTGGGGTACTTGGGATACCTGGGGGGGAAGGTTAGCGTGATAGAGAGAGAGGTAAAGTGTAGGGAGTGAAAGTGGCCGGAACCGGGATTAGAACCAGAGACTGCAGAGAAGCTGGCTGAAGAATTGAGGCTTGGGGTTACTTTAGGTTAATTGACCTTAATTGATGAAAGGCAACGCCCATAGCCTGCAGAACAAGGGAGTGATGCTGGAGAGAAGCCGGCACAGGGCCTGGGACTGAAGCCAAAAGGTAAAGTGGGGGAACGGGAACGGGGACTGGGGCTGCAGGGGAGCTAGCGAGGGCGTGGATTGGAGTTCAGTAAAACAGGATCCAACTCGGGGTTGTGAATGACAGTAGTTTTATTGAAAAGGGGAGATGCTGGTGAAATATCATATTGGTTCACACACACACACACACACACACACAGACACAGACACACACCCACACCCACTCTGGTTTGCAAATGACAGTGGTTTTATTGAACAAGGGAGATGGTGACACAATAACTTATTGGTTCCTTTACACTTCTCTCAACTCCCTCCCCCACCCGTGTTGGTGATATCTAACTATCCCAGGCTGACAGTGGATCCTTGATGGCCAGTCGGGGTCTCCTTCAGCTCAGTGTTGTCTAGAGGGGGGCACCGTCAGGGCCTCTGGGGTGGATGGGTGCCATGATGTGGAGCTTGTCTGGTCTGGATGGAAAATGGCGTTCCCAAGGAGTCAGTCTTCACTTCCCCTTTTTATGGGGCAGACTACCCATGATCTCCTATGGGGAGGGCATGTCCAGAGGGCTCCCGGTGTTTATACTGAGTATGTGCAGCTGTGGCACAATGATGGTTCCCTCATTTTTGTTTCCTGAATGCAGAGAGTGGTTCCAATGGCTGGGTCCTTGGTCCAGGTATTGGTGTTGATGGTTCGGTCATTCAGAGGGAGCTATTTTTACACCTACTGCCATTGTCTCTCAAGCACCCCCATTCATCTCCATTCATTCAGGAATGGAGTTATACAGGAGGGGTAGGTATGAGTCATAGACCACACAACAGGGCATGGGGATAAGATGGAGACTTGATAAACAAAATGGAAACTTGACATGACTTACGCACCTTTAGGCTGGACATTAGGAAGAACTTCTTCACAGTTCGAGTGGCCAAGGTCTGGAACGGGCTCCCAAGGGAGGTGGTGCTCTCCCCTACCCTGTGGGTCTTCAAGAGGAGGTTAGATGAGTATCTAGCTGGGGTCATCTAGACCCGAGCACTCTTCCCTGCCTATGCAGGGGGTCGGACTCGATGATCTATTGAGGTCCCTTCCGACCCTAACATCTATGAATCTATGAACTTGATATGTAGGCCTAAATCATATAGTACCAGTAAAACAGTAATATAGAGCAGTAAAAATCAATATAAACATAATAATTACACAATATAAAGAAGGAGAAAGAACCAAAACAAATACAACTTGCTACCTAAATAAAATGTTGAAGCTTATCCTATGTCTTAGCTCACTTATATTTATCTATAGGGAATAGAGAGGGAGAGAAAAAAGTCAGAAATGGGTGGGGAAGGGAATGCATATTTATATATATATGAAGAAAAAAAGAAAGAAGAAAACTGGACCTGCCCCTAATGAAACCATGTTGGTTGCCCCTGAGCATCGTCCCCCCTGCTTGCCCCTCACAGATGTGCTCCTGGATAATTGTCTCAAAGAGCTTCCCAGGAACTGAGGTAAGACTAATGGGCCTAGAATTTCCTGGGTCCTCCTTCCTCCCTTTTTTGAAAATGGGGACCACATTGGCCCTTTTCCAGTCCTCCGGCACCTCGCCAGAGCACCACGAGTGCTCGTAAAGCCGTGCCAGGGGTCCCACAATGACCTCTGCTAATTCTCTCAGCACTCTGGGGAGGAGAGCATCTGGACCTGCTGATTTGAACATGTCCAGCTCCTCCAGAAGTTCCCTAACTCGGTCCTCCCTGACCCTAGGCCTAGCAGAGTCTCTCCTGGGTCCATCCTGAATCCCAGCAAGGGAGATGTCCTGGTTCCTGCTCAGAAAAATGGAGGCAAAGAATTTGTTAAAAAGGTCTATCTTTTTCTCTGGTGCAACCACCAGATTGCCGAATGTATCCTGCAGGGGCCCCACATTACCCGGTGCCTTCTTCATAGTCCCTATGTATTTAAAAAAGGACACTTTGTTGTTCTTGATGCAAGCCCTAGTTCCGTATCTGCCTTACCTTCCTAACAGCCCCCCTACAAACCCGAGCGATAAGTATGATCCTATATCTCTAGGTGCCCATCAGCAAAGAAAGGCCTTAAGAGACCAAAGTTACAGCAGAAAGCGCAGTGCCCAAGCCAGGGAGAGAGGGGGTCCTGGCACGGGGAAGACCAGGAGTTGCCGTCTCCAAGCACTGACTGAAGAGGGTGGGTTTGGCCCACTGAGCTCTATGTAACACACTGTGGCCACCAGGGATGGGCTGTTGAGGGACCTGATGTCCGCATGGCCATGTTACCAGCGGCACGATCTCTTGTCCCTCTCCTTGGCTCTCAGCACCCTTCAGCAATGGAAGCAGAGGGACCTGTTATTGGTCCGTTGCAAGGTCCCTCCTCCCACTCTCATGTGTCCAGGAGCTGGAGACTCCTGGGCAGCCCGGCTCTGGAGCAAGCCCTCGTTCCTGCATTGAACGCACCGGGCTCACAGCACAAGAGAGCGGCTGCGTGCACACCCAGTGGGTGATGAGCCTCAGCCCTGAAGCACGAGGCCCTGACGTCCCGTCAGACAGGTCCTCCCTTCCCAAACAGATGGGAGCTCCTCTCCCCCGCACATCCCCACCAGCCGTGGGGGGGCGGGGAGGAGATCTCAAATGCGCTGCTTTGATAAAAGGGAAGGAAATCAGGAGCAGAAGGATTATTTTGGGGTGGGCGTGGGGCCGACACAACATAGGCAGGAAAAAATGCCTGGCCAGCTTCAGGGTTGGAGCTGCAGCCCCAGTGCTGCTGTCACGGGGTGTTACATGAAGAACTGCATTGCCCCTTGCTGGGGTTTTCTCTGTGCAATAGATTATTTCCCAGCTGCTCCCTTCTTCCAGATGGGATCTCACCCTGGAGCCAGTGCAACGCTTCTGTCAGGGCTAATGGGTTGGTCCCTAGCCTATCCCAGGTGCACTCACACATGCAGCGCTCGGTGTCACGTCATCTACTATCGATCTCTGTCCCCGTCCCAGCCTTTGGCTCCCAGACTGCCTGCAGTCAATACATAGATTTCAAAGATTTCATAGACATTCAGGCTGGAAGGGACCTTGGGAGATCATCGAGTCCAGCCCCCTGCTCAAGGGGCAGGAAGTCAGCTGGGGTCATAGGATCCCAGCAAGAAAAACATCCAAATTTCTCTTGAAGGCATTTAATGTAGGTGCTTGAACCACCTCCAGCGGCTGTCTATTCCAGACCTTGGGGGCTCGGACAGTAAAGAAATTCTTCCTTATGTCCTGCCTGAAATGGTCTTGCAGTAGTTTATAACCATTCGACCTCGGCATCCCTTGGGGCACTCTGATGAATAATCGTTCCCCCAGATCCTGGTGAGCACCCCTGAAAAACTTATAGGTGGCCACCAGATCACCCCTGAGCCTGCGCTTTTCCAAGCTAAAGAGCCTCAAAGCTCTCAGCCTCTCATCATAGGGTCTGTTTTCCTGACGTCTGATCATGCGTGTGGCTCTCCTGTGGACTCTCTCAAGCTTCTCCACATCCTTTTTGAATTGTGGAGCCCAAAACTGGACGCAGTCCTCCAGCGGTGGCCTCACCAAGGCCGAGTACAAGGGGAGAATGACGTCCTGGGATTTCCTTGGGAAGCATCTATGGATGCAAGCCAGAATTTTGCTCTCTTTACTAGCTGCAGCATCACAACGAAGGCTCATGTTCATCTTGTGTCCCTCATGACCCCGAAGTCCCTTTCATCCGTAGTGCTAGCCAGCGTAGCACTGCTGAGCCTATAAGGAAGCTGCAGGTTTTTCCTCCCAAGGTGGAGAACCTTGCATTTTTCGGTGTTAAACACCATCAGGTTCTCGTCCGCCCATTTCCTGAGCTTGTCCAGGTCAGCCTGGATCGCCCTCCTGTCTTCAGGTGTGGATGCTTTACCCCAGAGTTTGGTATCATTGGCAAACTTGGCCAGTCCACTTCTGACTCCCATGTCCACATCATTAATAAAGAGGTTGAACAATACGGTTCCAAGGACAGAGCCTTGAGGGACTCCACTGGTCACAGGGCACCATGACGATTGACTTCCATTGACCACCACCCTCAGGGTCCTGCCACGGAGCCAATTCCCCAGCCAGCAGATCGTGGTGGACCTGGGGGCCGCAGTTGGCTAGCTTTGCCAAGAGGTGATCATGGGATACCAGATTGATGGCTTTTTTGAAGTCAAGATATATGACATCAATCTCCACTCCCTTGTCCAGATGATAGGTCACCTGGTCATAAAAGGAAATAAGATTGGTCAAACAAGACCTACCCGCAACAAACCCGTGCTGGCTGTCCCTCAGGATGTTGGCGTCGGCCAGTCCATTAAGGACGGCCTCTTTAATAAACTTTCCTAAGATCTTCCCCGGGATAGAAGTCAGGCTGATGGGCCTATAGTTAGCCGGATCCACTTTCCTCCCTTTCTTGAAGATAGACACCGCATTGGCCTTCTTCCAGTCTTCGGGCACTACACCAGAGCGCCAGGAGTTGTCGAAGATCTGTGCCAGGGGCTGGGCTATGATGCTCGCCAGCTCCTTGAGTACCCTGGGGTGTAGATTGTCAGGGCCAGCTGACTTGAAGGTGTCCAGCCTCTCAAAGTGTTCCTTCGCGAGGTCAGCATTGATGGAGGGCAGGGAATCTCCCTCACCCGGGCCTCCCTGTCCCATAATGGGCATGGATATCCTGTGGGATTGATGAAAGACTGACGCAAAGTACCCATTTAATAGGTTGGCTTTTTCCTGGGCGTCAGTTGTCAGTTGTCCCATCTGGTTTAGCAGGGGTCCACTCTTGCCCTTGATTTTCCTCTGGCTCCCCACATATCTGAAAAAGGACTTCTTTATTGTCCTTGCTACTTGTAGCTAGCTGGAGTTCCATCACAGCCTTGGCTTTCCTACTTGATCTCTCCTGTACAGGGTATAGCCATCTATACCCATGGTCCAGTCACGGGTGGAGTCCCACCAGGTCTCCGTTATCCCTATGACATCATCATTATTTGTGTTCAGCAAGAGGAGAAGTTCCCCCTGTTTATTCCCCAGGCTCCTGGCATTTGTGTACAGGCAGGCAAGTATCCCCTTGGGGGAGCTCATAGTGGTGTATGTGTAGTTTGTGTGTGAGTGTCTGTGTATAATTTTGTATCACGCCCTCCTGTCTAACAGTGCAATATTGAGATCCCGAGTATTGATCTGGCGTGCGTCAAGTCAACACAGTGTCAGGGTGCTGCGGTGAGGACAGCGCTGTGGCTCACACGAGGCACGGAGGCCTCGGCAGTGGGTGCTCACTAAGGCTGGTGGAGCTGGACAACAGCAGCTGCAGGGATTTCTCTGGCCCCTTTCCAAGCTCCAGTCTGTGCAATGGCAGCAGGTGCGGTGCGGCATTGCCCAGCCCTGTGCAGCTTTGCTCAAGTGCCAGCGTGACACGCCTAGTTTGTGTCCCAAGGTGCGCAGATCCATGGAAGGAAGGATCTTTGTGCCGGGTCACTGAGGAGGGCTGCCTGAAGCCAGCATGGTCTGTGGCTGCGTGTAGCAATAAAATGGCTCTGTGGGTATCTTGCAAAGGCCAGGCAGAAAGCAAACCACGGGGGGTTGAATGTGCCCATGGGAGGCAGAGCTCACAACCCAGCAGACCTCTGAAGCAGAGACGAGCTTCTTCCACCACTTGCTTTACCCTGTCTCATGACATGGCCTCCCCCCATGATGCAGGGATGCTGCCAGGGCTGTGCCTGCACCAGTGGTGTTGGGGCCAAATGAAGCAAGGATCATGGTCCAGGCCCCCTTCACGTCCCAAACAGGAGCATCTGGCCCACGACTGGTGGGAGATGCCTGCCCAGAGCAGCACGTCAGCAGGTCCTTCCCGTTCCTGCTGCTGGTCCTGGGTGCTCTCATGCAGGACATGGGCCGACCGGCCCCAGAGGAGATCCAGGGGACCTGGGGTTTCTGCCTTTGAGTGAAGGGGTCTCCTCTGCCCTTCAGAGGCAGGTTCAGGGCTCCACAGCAGGCCAGGAGCAGGAGGAGTGACTTGCACAAGAGGAAGAGCTCACGACCGGCTGTATCCTGTCAATAAACTCATGAAACAAAGCCCCAGGGATCCCAGGGGAACAGTGCCCGCTCAATGCCAGTTGGCATGACACAAGCTCATTTTTTTCTCACTTCTCAAAACAGCACTTGCGGTGTCCTCTGAGAGCAGCCGTGCAGGGCAGAGTTGTTCTGCATCCACCAAGAAGTCGAGACCTGTGTGCAGTGCCTCCGGCTCTCTCCTCCACACCATGAAAGCACCCGTCATCCTCTACGTCCTCTTGGCTTTCCTACACCAAGGTGAGTCTCCTGGCACCGAGGCTGCATGACAGGGGAGAGGACTAGCTCTGGGACGGCTCCAAAAGTTCGCCGGGAGGGGAGTGCAGGTGCCGAGACAGGGATGCGACCAGGAAGGTGGGTGGGAGGAGAAGGCAGCTGGAGTTTCCCACTGAAAGGTTATATCTGCAAGGGGTGACTCTGGTCCCCTGCCCAGGATGGAGCTAGTGAAGCGCTGGGCTGCTGCGAGGAGAAGCAGGGAGTCCTCCCATCCCGGGCCCTCGCACCCAGAGCAGCTGGCGAGAGGCCCTGACCCTTTTGTGCCGCGCTGAGCCCAGCAGTGGCGGCGCCTGTTCCCACTCCCTGCAGCAGTCAGGGCCGTGCCTCCCTTTGCCTTTCTACCCCGGCTGTTCCTCAGTTCAGGGCACAGGCACGATCCCAGGCACCAACCCGCGGCGGTGTGGGGAGATCTCAGCAGCCGGAAGGAATTTAATTTCTGGATCTCCTCAAAGAAATTAAGATGGTTTTATGCCCAAATTCCTATCTCCAGAAATACAAAGATTCATAGATGTTTGGGTTGGAAGGGGCCTCAATAGATCATCGAGTCCGACCCCTGCCTAGGCAGGAAAGAGCTCTGTGGTCAGATGGCTGCAGCCAGATGCCTATCTAGCCTCCTCTTAACAGCCCCCAAGGTAGGGGAGAGCACCACCTCCCTTGGACGCCCATTCCAAATTTTGCCCACACTTACCATGAAGAAAGGAAGAATAGGAAGACCCTGGGACATGCTGCTGCATTAAGGTGGTGGTGGGTCCTTCACTGGGGGTTGTGAAGGAGAGACTGGAGGGGCGTCTATGAGGAAAGGGTTGGGAACAGTGACATGTGTGTCCATGCAGGGTCTGCATGAGATGACCCTGGATACATGTCCAACCTGCCAGCTGTAGAGCACGGAGGTTAGATGTTCACCCCAGTGACAGTGCCTTGTGGGGTGGCTTTGAACCCGCCTCCAGCGGGGGGGCAGGCAGCAGCGTAGCGTGGTGAGCAGTGGCATGGAGCTGCAGGGGTTAATGCATCCCTTGCCCCTGCTGCCGAACTGCGACCCTGTAACCTGGATTTCAGCGGGGGGTCCTGCTCCTGCTCCCCTCGCCCCCCAAATCCCAGCCGCTCTGGCAGCCCTGCAGGCCTGATGGCACAGCTCAGCTCAGCGCCAAGGGGAGCCCTGAGGGCTGGGACTGGGCAGTAGGCATGGGAGTGATGTGGTGCCCGGGCACCGAGATGCAATGTGGGGGGCGCGATCTCATGGCCTGGCACCAAGGGACCAGCTGATGCAAGGCAATGCCCACAGCATCTCATTCTCCTGTTCTCCCTTCTTCATGCCTCCTTCCCTGAAAGGAAACCAGCATGGGTTTCCTTTCAGCATCGTTGTGCCTGCTGGGCCTTCACAAATGTGCTCTTTGATGATTATTTCCATTTTTTCCCAGGGATAGAGGTAAGACTGACTGGCCTAAAGTTACCCGGCTCATCTCTTCTCCCCTTCTTAAAAATAGGCACCGCGTTGGCCTTTTCCCAGTCCTCAGGGACCTGGCGAGAGTGCCATAAGAGCTCAAACAGCCGTGCCAGCGGCTCAGCTATGACACTGGCCAATTCCTTCAGCGCCCGCAGATGGAGGTTGTCCAGGCCAGCTGACTTGTACCCATCCAGCCCCTCCAAGAGCTCCATAACCAAGTCAGCACTAACCTTTGGTGGTCTGGTACCTTTTGGACATCTGTCCATGCTCAAGGTGGGGGAATTGTCTTGCTCAGTACGTAGCAATATTGAAGTGAAGAACTCATTGAAGAGCTCTGCCTTTTTCCCTGTGTCGACCACCAACTGTCCTGATCTGTCCTGCAGGGGCCCTGTGTTACTCTGCACTTTCCTTTTGCTCACTATATATCTGTAGAAGGAGTTTTTATTGTCCTTAATTGTTGTAGCCAGCCTAAGCTCCAGTCCTGCCTCGACCTGCCTAACTGACTCCCTGCAATGGCGCGCCAGGGTGCTGTATGCCTCCTTGGTGGCTGCTCCCTGCTTCCACTGCCTATACATCTCTTTCTTTGCCCCCAGTCTTTCCTGAAGCTCCCTGTTCAGCCAAGGGGGCTTCTGTATCCCCTTACCCCCTTTTCTGCATAAGGGGATAGATTCCTTTTGTGCCCCAAGGATCACTCCCTTGAGAAACCTCCAACCCTCCTGGACCCCAATTTGCTCGATGCTCTTGAGTTCAGCCACCTCACTAACTAGCCCTCTAAGTTTACTAAAGTTGGTGCTCCTGATGTCTAACATTTCAGCCTCACTGGATATTTTTCTCACCCTTTGCTGGATAGTGAACTCTACCAAGTGATGGTCACTATCTCCCAGGTTACTGTGTACCTGCAGGTCCCCCACGAGTTCATCCCCCATTGCTAAGACCAGGTCTAGCGGGGCACTACCCCTGGAGGGACTGGACACCACCTGGGTAGGGTGAGGTCCTGTACACAGTGTAAAGACCTCCATGAGCGGCTTGTTTTGGCCGCCCGTTCCTCCCAGCCGATGTCCAGGTAATTTAGTTCCTCCATGACCACTGCCTCCCTCACCTGAATGGCATCTGAGAGCTGCCTGGAGAATACCTCGTCTAGCTCATCATCCTGGTGAGGAGGTCTGTAGTAGACCCCCACTACCAAGTCCTTTTCCCTTGGCCCCCCCTGGATCCTGACCCACAATGCCTCAGTATTCCCCTCCTCCACTCCTGCCTTGATGATGGACGATGTGTACTGTTCCCTAACATAGAGACCTACACCCCTGCCTTTTCTCCCCACTCTGTCACGCCTATGCAACCTGTACCCCTCAATGCCCACCGCCCAGTCATGCGTAGAATCCCACAACATTTCAGTTAAGCCAAGTAGGTCATACTGTGTCCTAGCAAGTAGGAGTGTGAGCTTCTCCTGCTTGTTCCCCATACTCTTGGCATTTGTGTAAAGACATTTTAGCCCCCCTCAGAGGGTGCTGTTGCTGTCCCTTTGCCTTGATGGCGTGTGTTCCCCTTAGTGCTTACCTGGTTAGGTCCGGTGCCTTGATTGTGGCTTTCCAGCCCTGGGTTCTCATCTACCACCGGTTCCCCGTCCCCCGTCAAACCTAGTTTAAAGCTCTTTGGAGGAGATCAGCCAACCTGCGGGACAACAGGTGCTTACCTCTAGGAGAGAAATGAAGATTGTCCCATCCCAGGAAGCCTTACCTCTATCCCTGGGAAAGTACTGGAAAAAAAACATCAAAGAGCGCATTTGAGAAGGCCCAGCAGGGGAAAGGATGCTGAAAGGAAACCAGCATGGGTTCGTCACAGGTAGATCCTGCCTGACAAACCTTATAGCCTTTGATGACCAGGCCACACACTGCCTTGACACAGGAGCTGAGTCTGATGTCATCTACCTGGATTTTAGGAAGTCCTTCAACACAGCTTTGTATCCTATTTTCATAGGGAAGCTAATGGGCTGTGGAGTGGATGCCTACACAGTCAGGTGGGTGGCAAACTGGCTCAGGGACCACACCAGAGAGTGGTGGTGGACTGGTCATTTTTGGCCTGGAGGGAGGTGAGCAGTGGGGTCCCACAGGGTTCGTTCCTTGGACCGGTGTTATTTAATATCTTCATCAGCGATTTGGACGAGGGTGTGGAGAGCACCCTGTCCAAGTTTGCAGATGACACCAAGTTATGGGGCAAAGCCAACACACTGGAGGGCAGGGAGCAGATACAGGCCGACCTGGACAGGTTGGGATCAATGGGCGGAACAAAATAGGATGCAATTCAACAAAGACAAATGTAAGGTACTCCACCTCGGGAGGAGCAATCCCCAGCACACCTACAGGTTGGGGGATGACCTCCTCAGCAGCTCAGCGGCTGAGAGGGGTCTTGAAGTCACAGATGACACCAAGATGAACATGATCCGGCAATGTAATGAGGCCATCAGCAAAGCCAATCACACATTGTTGTGTATTAGCAGATGCATGACCAACAGAGTGTGGGAGGTGATGCTCCCCCTCTATGTGACATTGGTCAGGCCGCAGTTGGAGTACTGTGTCCAGTTTTGGGTGCCACACTTCAAGAGGGACATGGAGGATCTGGAGAGGGTTCAGAGGGCCACTCGCATGATTAATGGCCTCTGTGAAAGACCCTACGAGGGGAGGTTGAGGAATCTGGATCTCTTCAGACTTCACAAGAGATGACTGAGGCATGACCTTGTAGCCACCTATAAGTTTATCAGGGGAGGACAGCAGGGAGTTGGGGATGCGCTATTTACCAGAGCACCCGTAGGAATAACTAGGAATAATGGGTGCAAACTAGTGGAGAGTAGATTTAGGTTAGACATTAGGAAGACATTTTTTACAGTAAGGGTGGCCAGAGTCTGGAATGGGCTTCCGAGAGAGGTGGTCCTATCATCTAACATGGAGTTCTTCAAGAGGAGGCTTGAAAATTACCTGGCTGTGGTCATCTGATCTCAGTCCTCTTTCCTGCCAGGGGAGGGGTTTGGACATCATGATCCATTGGGACCCTTCTAACTCTATATTCTATGAATCCATTAATCCCTGGAAGCAGCCCCTCACCCAGCTTCCTTCATCCCACCTGCTGCTCCCATCCTCCATGCCCGATCGCCGCCCTGACTCCAGCCCCCATCCAGCTCCTGCCCCTCCAGCCCCTTCTTAGCCTCCTTCACTCAGGATGGTCTGGGATGTGCCACATACTGCAGGTCGGGTCCCGATGGCTGCAAGCCTCATCATTTACAGCAGGGCTTTGGATCCAGGGAGTGCGTCGTGGCCAAGCCTCTCAGCTGCAGGACACTTCCCTCGTGGGCTCATCCAGTCACATCCCTTGGACACTGCCTGATCCCACATGAGTACTAGGCAGGTGGACAGGGAGGGAATCAGCTGTTTTTGGCTCCTCTTTGTGACCATTTGAGCCTCATCTACATTTTTGGACCCAGCCCCAAATCCATTTCCCTGTATTTAGAGCCATGCCCCCACAAAAAAATGCTCCAGGGAAGACAAGACCACAGGGCTGGGCTCTTTGTGAGTTCAGATCAATGACAGGAATGAGCAAATAGCAAATACAATGTGAGAAATTTAGGAAGCAACTGGGGCAAATGTAGGGGCAAACGGGGAAGAAGAAAAGAGAAGGTGGCACCTGCTTTGTCGCTCACGTAGGCTGGCTGCAATAGCGCTCAGAGATGTCCGGAGATGCAGAAGGGAAGCAGGGAGGCAGCAGCCGATGAAGCAGAGGAGGCTGGAAGGAGAAATGGGGTGTAGCAGGGCGCTAAGTTGCCTGCTACTTGTAGAGCCAGAGTAACTACGCAGGTGCTAGTTGCTAGGGTAACTGGAGGGAGCTAGTGACTCACACCTGCCTGGTCAGCTGACCAGAAGGGCAGGTCCTGGCTTCTATATAAATCACAGGCTGGAGGCCAGGAGGCAGTTCCCTGCTGGAAACCAAGGGGAAAGGAGCCCTGCTGGAATGAGCAAAAGATAAGAGGCCAGACTGCAGGTGTGGCCTCAGAGTTGGGGTAGCTGAAGCAACTCTGGTGTGGCGAGATGAGGTTGGAACCAGATGGCTTAGCTTTTATGTTATAGTCCAGGGGTTTGTGTTTTGTTTTGCTGTTTGTTACTTGGGAGAGGCTATATGGGGATGGAGGAGGCCTCAGAAGGGGACTCACGGTAGTGTGGGGACCCCAGCGCCACCGAGGGCACAGCATTCAGGGTGCATCGACCCCAGCCCCAGAGAGAGAGGGGCCGCATGGAGAAGCCCCAGGGAGGGCACAGTGCCAGACAGGGCGGCAGAAAGCCTGAGTGCAGTGAAGGCACAGAGTGTGAGGCAGGGCTGCGGAGGGCCCAGTGAGGTCGAGGGGGCCAGATTACAACAAGGCCCAGACAACAACGGTGGTACCAGCGGAGAGGCATGGGCTGCGGTGTAGGGGAGGAAATGGAGCTGCAGATAGCGCCGTCTGGTATCAGGGCAGAAAAAGGGAAGCCTTTCGCTAATTAACATCAATTCATCAATTAACAACACGGCGTGGCAGGCGAGAAGGTGGGTGGTTGGCCCAGGAACAGGTGCGGGCCACGTTTAGATCTGCCCAGAGCGGGCACCTGTTACAGGGGGGTAACACTCACTCAAGGGACGACAGTTCTCTTTCCATTCAGGCAGCTCTCTCCAGTGTGAAGTATGCCGTGGGGATGGGCACAACTGTTCTGGCCCCATGGAGACCTGCGATCCTGACCATGATACCTGTGCTATTATCAAAGGTGAAGCAATAGTAGGTAGGTGAGAGGTACTTTAAAATATCTTTACTTCCCACCCCTACAACTTCCATTTCCCTAGAAATCAAAGGTCCAGGACCAAGCCTCTTGTGAAGTCTTTGGGTGCCCTGTGTTGAAGAGCTCGAGGTGCAGTTACTAACCCCGCCAGTGTTTCCTGCCCCCTTCTCACACCTGCAGGGGAAGAGCACACAGGAGGCCCAAATATCCAGTTCACTGCCCAATTCACCTATTAAGGCACTTGCTGGACACCTCGGCTGTCAGCTGGGCAGGAGCGTGCATCTCTGCATCCGGCAGCACCTTTGTGTTCCAGGGTCCCTGCGCTGGGCTCCTGGACGGGAACACGTTGAATGGCCAAGACTCAGCCTAACCAAGGCAGCATCGTCTGCAGCTACATGCCGCTCCAGGGAGGAGCCGGGTACAGAAAGATGGATGGACGGAGAGAGAAAATTACTGACCTGGCTAAAGACATGGAGAAGCTTATGAGAGCAGATTAACTGAGCTCTGCAAGTTTACAGCAGACAAATGAAGCCTGAGAGGGGGCTTGAGTATTCTTAAATATTTCCTTCAGAAGGAGTCCAAAATGTCCCGAACGTGTCATGATTGTTATATAATGCTTGGGCCAGGTTGTAACGTGTCAGGGTAGCAATGATGCAGGTGCAGGGAGGAAAGTCCCTTGGTAATAATTGTGGTTTCTTAACTCCGTGCTGTGTTCCTTTTTGTTCCAGGCGGAGTGAAGATGCTGACTTACATAAAGTCCTGTTTCATATCTGATGTGTGTCGCTATGCTCATTATAGCATGGACTACGGGAGAGGAATAAGACAGAGAAACATTATCGCCTGCTGCACTGGAGAGGCCTGTCAAACTATATCTGTCCAATGTATGCGTCTCCGCTCTCCTCCTCCCCTCCCCATCCACCCATCATAAGATGCTCATGCTGGGGTCACAGTTATGAGTCCTGATTTGTCCTCAGCTGGCACCAGTATCATAGAAAATTAGGACCGCAAGGGACCTGAGGAGGTCACATCTAGTCTAACCCTCTGCTTGAAGCAGGCCCAGCCTGAACTACATCATCCCAGACAAGGCTTTGTCTACCCGTGGCTTCAAAAGCTCCACCACCATTCTAGGGAGCCTGTCCCTGTGTTTTACTACCCTCATCCTGAGAGAGTTTTTCCTAATATTTAACTTAATATTTAACTTCAACGTTTCTTGCTGAAACTTGAGTCCATTCTGTCATCTGCCCCCACTGAGCTCAGTCCAGCTCCATCCTCTTTGCAGCAGTGAATGCTGCTATTCAATCCCCCTTGGTCTTCTCTTCTGCAGACTAAAACAGTCCAGTTACCTCAGCCTCTCCTCACCAGTCATGTCCCCCATCCCCCAAGCCATTTTCATTGCCCTCCACTGGACTTTCTCCAATGTGACCACATCCTTTCTATACTGGGGGACCCACAGCTGGACACAGGTCTCCACATGTGGCCTCCCCAGTGCTGAATAGAGGGGAAGGATGACTGCCCTCCATCTGCTGGCAATGCTCCTACCGATGCAGCCAAGGATGCCGGTAGCCTTCTTGGCAGCAAGAGCACAGTTAGCTCAGAGCCTGGCAGGGACAGCCCTATCGCCCATCAAGCGGGACAGGTGACGTGTGGGGGGAGCTGTCAGTGGCAGGTCTCACTTGCCCTGCTGGAGGTGGTCCTGAGCTCCTGAGAAGCATTGCCCTCCTTTCAGAGGACCTTCCACGGGGTAATACTCTACGGGCCTCGGGCTGGGAGGCAACATCCAGAGGCGTGGAGACGACTCCCACTAAGCAGAGAAAGATTTCAGGGCTTCACACACGAGCCCAGGGGACACTGGACCGTGCTGCTCATGCACGTCCGGAGCTACAGCTGTGCCCCTGCCCGTAAGGTTGAGCGGCTGACACGGGAGGAGATCTCGAATGCACACATTTCTCTTCAACCTTTTCAAACCCGACTGTGATCTGCTTGTTCCCAGTGCCACCACTGAACACCACTCCCAATGGCTTGCAGTGTCCAGCGTGCTTTAGCATTGGATCTTCTGACTGTGACACTGAGATTGTGTATTGTGCCGGGTCAGAGACCTACTGCTTTGACACTGCAGCGTCACTTCTCACGGGTAAGTTTACTCCTTCTGTCATTTTCATTTAATACCGACTGTGATCTGCTTGTTCCCAGTGCCACCACTGAACACCACTCCCAATGGCTTGCAGTGTCCAGCGTGCTTTAGCATTGGATCTTCTGACTGTGACACTGAGATTGTGTATTGTGCCGGGTCAGAGACCTACTGCTTTGACACTGCAGCGTCACTTCTCACGGGTAAGTTTACTCCTTCTGTCATTTTCATTTAATATTACAAACCGTGCCCTTCCTGCGCCCGTGACAGTGGCACGCTGCCGTCACAGTCGCTATGCTCGTTTTTAGCATGGACTATGGGAAAGGAATAAGACAAAGAACCAGTATCGCCTGCTGCACCGGGGAGGCCTGTTGAACTACATCTGTCCAACGTACGTGTCTCCTCTCTCCTCCTCCCCTCCCCATCCACCCATCACAAGGAGGCTCAAGCTTGGGTCACAGTTATGAGTCCCGCTTTGTCCTGAGCTGGCACCAGCCTGGCGGTTTGATAGTATCATAGAAAATGAGGGCTGGAAGGTAGCTCAGGAGGTCACATCTAGTCCAACTCGAAGCAGGACCAGCCCCAACTACACCATCCCAACCAAGGCTTTATCTACCCAGTTCTTTAAATTCTCCAAGGATGGAGAGTCCACCACCTCTCTGGGAAGCCTGTTCCAGTGTTTTACTAGCCTCCTCTTTGTGCGGGCCGGGAGCGACCCGAGCCCTTTTCGCGCTGCACGCGGGCTGTGGCCAGCAGCCTGGGCACGCCAGGGCGGAGAGGGAAGGCCTTCGAGCTGGAATTAGGCACAGACGCGTATCGGTAGTTTAAAAGATTGTTTACTTACACCGAGATGGCGGTGGTGCAGGCTGGAAAACTTGCTTAAGTTGTGGTTACAGACAGGAAAGAAGAGAGGCGGACAAGAGTTCTAGACTCGTGAACTCTAGCCCAATCCGGCTGAAGGCTGTGAACCCGTCGTGTCAGCCAAAGAAAGTACTCGTCCGGAAGAGCTCTGAATAAACTCACACGGAGTTTGCTAGGCTCTGCGGGTCCAGTTCTTTTGCGCGCGGGAAGGGATACGTCTAGGAATCTATCGGTGACAGGGAGGGGCTAGAGGCTGATCAGACCTCTGTTGCCTGCTTGAAATGCGCTGGGTC
>NW_005843652.1:30865-51667 GCF_000455745.1 Alligator sinensis | reverse complement strand
CAGTGTTAAAGCACCCGGAGGAAAACCATGCAGCCAGGGCCAGCTCTTGTGCTGGGTTGTCCACAGGCTGCCCCCAGCTGTGACCTCCACTCTGGGAAAGCAGAGTACTGGTTATAAGAAAGTTTGTGTGTTGATTGTAGCAGATTTGCTTCCTGCTGGAGGGGACGAGAGAGCCAGGGAAGCTGGAGATCTGAGTGTGACTCACTCACTCACACCAGAGACACGAGTCCTTGGCCAGAGGTGGGCACAGACAGCACGCACACAGCCCTTTCTTTCAGCAATCGCAGTCCCCACAACCAGTCCCAGCTTCCCAGGGGGCAACTGCCTCCAGGAGCCATTCCCTGTACAGAGAGCAAAGCAAACTGTCTTGCTGCTTGGAAGAAACCCCCAGAGTCTCAGCCACAAAACTCTCAACAGCCGGCATTTCATCAGACACGGATCAGCCTTTTCAGTCTCTGAAAGAGAACTCGCAAGGTTACCGGTACCAACATAATGAAGCGACCGGACTGAATAAAACCCGTGTCTGGATTTCAGTGCATGGCTATTTGCATCATCTCTATGATGTGATCATCTTGCAGCTGTATTGCTGGCCCGAGATTGCCAGATTAGACAACTCCTCGGGGTAAGGCACAAGCAGAGGGATTCCCTGGGGAGGTAAAAGTCACAAAGTTTCTTGTCCTCTGTTAGTCTTCGGAAAGTAGACAGTAAACAAGAAAATGATGCAATCTACCTACCTAATCCCAGCAACATCATCAGCCCCGCACCCTCCCTAGCCGTCGCATATCACGTAAATCAAAGTGAATTCATCCGCTCTTGAAATGACAGAAACTCTCGAGATCGTGTCAGGGGAAAAGGCCAGAGAGGAGTTTACGGTGTCTTAGTGCAGGACCTGATGTGCGTCCCGGCGCTGGCGTCGGGTGTTGAATGCTGAGAGGAGGAGGGAGCGGCTGTGAGGCCTAGGAGGGGGTTGTTGCAAGGGCCGGTAAGACATGCCGTGATGCTCAGTGTGTGTGTCTTGTGCCCTGCAGGGGAAGTCAGTGTGAACATCTCAGTAAAAGGCTGCACCACTGTGTCTGAGTGCACACTTACAGAAGGTGACAGAAAGGCAGCCAGAATCTTCTCCACGGATTTCGCCTGGCAGGAATGCAAACCAGCCTTTCCTGTAACCAGCAAGGCTTCTGGATGGATCCTCCGAGCCACCCTCTTCTTTACCATCATTGCTGGGCTCATCTTGGTGAAGAGCATGTCCTGATGTTCTTAAGGTCCAAGAAATGCAAGGTATGATGATGGAAAACATAATGCTACATAATACTCTGCCTCCTCGCTTGTGTGTGACTCTTTCTGCTATGGCTTCTGTCCATGGGGGGTTCTTTTGCCTCTGGGTTTGGATGCAAGACATGGTCATACTGATGTGAAAGAGGAGAAAACACACAACATATCACTTTACTGTATTCCCATTTATTACAATCTAGGGTAGAGTTATTCCAGGAAAAATCAGAGGTAAACCTTGTGTCTTCCATTAAACTCGATATACTTACATTGGGGTGCCTACATCTGGCCAGCCCCTTTCTTGGAGCACACCTGTAAGCCTGGGGTAATTGTTGCCACCACCCAGGCTCTGGTCTCTGTAAGAGCTCTGCTCAACTTGAATTTCGCAGACCCTATTGACCTTGGGGATGCTAACCCACCATGGTATTTTGGACTGCTTCTTTTAGCTGGAAGCATTTTCAAGTAGCCTCCTGTACCAGAGGGAAGTAAGAAGCCATGCCCATCTTATCTAACCAAGCAAAGGGAACTAAAAGGCTAGTCTCACCCTCTTGAGCATTTGCAGTATTTTGTGCTGTAACATGGTTTCATTGATCAAAGAGGAAGAGGGTGAGGATGGGGTACAAGATAAAGGAATATTAAAAGAAGAACACCTTGAGCAAATCAGAATGGACTAGACGACCCTTTTGATATGCATCTAGATGACACAATCCTAAATTACTGGCTAAATTCCAGGTAAATTACTTACAAGCTTATCCAGAGACTGAGAGAGAGAGACGGCTCCATGGGTACATGCTTCTGTGTGTGTCTGTGTTGCAGAGCACTAACGTTCATTCTGTGCAGGGGGCTTCATTATTGCCTATGCTGTGAGTCGCCCAGGTTGTTTTTCAGTCCCTCAAAGTGATGCAATGTGTTTATTGCAGGGCATTGTATATGGTGCCACATACTAATTCTTCTGTAAATATTTAATGTCTTTTATGTGTATTTATTTTTGTGTAGCAATAAATGTGCATATAGTTAAGCACTTTGTCTCAGTCTGGCTCTATGGAGAAGAGAGGGGTTCCTCCCAGGTGGCAGGTCCCTCTCACAGCACTCTTGTGCAACCACCCCATCCCTTCCACTTGGGGACAGGGCACATCCCTGGATGTACCCGGGCTACACATCTATTTCAGTTCTTAACCTGAATGCTGCCCTCATTACCCCACTGCATTACCAAGGCACAGGAAGAGGAATGCCATATTCCCCAAGGCAGCCGCTGGTTTGGTCTGCTTCACGTCATGGTGAAAAGCTTTAGAGTCCCCGGGCTGCAAGGAATTCATGTCATAATAGCAACATCCTGAGGGCACGGGGGAAGGAATGAATGCACAACCACCTGCAGGCTGTCTTGCAGCACCAGCCAGACAAAGCATGGGGATGCTCCCTGGTGGGATGGGTTGGAGGCCAAAATGGGAGCAAGAGGGTTGGAGGAAGTGGGAAAGCTGCCTGGAGTTGGGGGTGGTTAGCAATGTGGCCAGGCTGGTGGGGTGGGTAGGAGAGGCCTGGGAGGGGGAGGCTGCATAGTTGCTGGAGTGGGCATGAAGGGTGTAGCTGGCTGGAGGTGCAGAGCGTGCCAGCTGCAGGGTGGTTGAACTGGGGGGCAGGACTAGGGACTGGCAGGACTGTGGGCCAAGGCTCAGCTGGGTGTATGAGAGGCCCATGAGCAAACACCACAAGGACACTTTTGTAGATGCAGTATTGAAGCAGGGATAAAACCTGATCAGGACAAAACCTTCACCCCACTGAAAGGATGTCTGCTCAAGAGATTTTCCCCCCCGCCGTGACCTGCTGCCTATACTGGAGTTTCTCTGTGTGGTCACAAGTAGACATGATGTTTTGGGTGGCTTGGCTTGGCTTTTGGAGCTTGGGTTGAGTCCCAGGCTTGAAATCTTGCTGTTTTGAGCCCATCCACCAATCAGGAGGCAGCAAGAGGAGTTAAGTCATGCCTCTTTTCTGAGGACAGGGGGAGAGGAGTTACGCCCTCACCCCCAGACCTGATTGAAGACGTCTTCCCAGCCTGAGTGAAGCATTCAGGGGCGTAGCCCTGGAGAGTATAAAAGGAGCTGCGTGCCCAGCACGAGGGGAACACATCCGGGACAGAGAAGAAGAAGAGCGGGGTTAGAAGAGCTGAGGAGAGCTGCACTTCAGGGAGAAGCAGTAGTGCAGAAGTGCCCCTGAAGACTTCCATCAGCGGGGAACGGTGGACGGATTCAGCAGCTATGCTCTCGGTATGTATCACGACTCACAGTGCCCCGACCCTGGGAGCTGCGTGGGGTGGCTCAGGTTTGCAACCTCTGGCATGAGGCCAGAGACACGGTGCACAGGCCGGTGCATGGAGTAGGACCTTTGGCACACTTGGGTGGCTCAGGTCCTCAACCCTTGGAATGAGGCTGGGAGCTCGGTGCAGGATGTGCTGCACGGAGGGTCCAGGAGAGGACCGAGCCTGGTGCTGCACAAGGCAGTTGAGGCCTCCGACCCATAGCAAAAGGTGGATTGCAGGGAGCCAGATGGTGCTTGGGCTACTGAGCCAGCAGGCAGGGCTGAGCCAGAGGCCCTAGAAGGCCTGCATAGTGGAGTCCTTTTCCAGGGGACAGCCACCCCTCCAAAGCCCACTGCAGGCAAGAGCGCAGAGGACGAGGGCCACCCTCTAGGCCTGGGAGCCATGAGTTTCGGGAGAAAGAGGATTGCCACAGGGCAGGGGGAGTGTCCCCTGGTTAGTGAAGGGCTCCTGAAAGTGGAGGTCCCACTGGAAGGGCCTCCCTAAAGTTACCAGCTTCCATGTAGGGCTTTGGAAAAGCCCAAGGGCATTGGGGTTTCCCCTTGGGATTAAGTTGATCTTTGGGGTTCTTGCACCGTAAATGGTGTGATGTCATGCCTTCTGTTTTGTGAACTCTCATGTTTGTGAATGCATAGATGAGTAGAGCCCTAGGGCTGTGCTGGGTCCCCTGTTGCTATTATTTCACCTGTTGTTTATCTGTATTTATTTGTGGCTTATTTATTGTTCACCCAAACTCTAGATAAGTATATCTGTTAGCTATCTATGTTTACATGTACTATATATATATATATAGATATATATTGGATATAAACATATGTACTCTCTCTCTCTCTCTCTATATATATATATATATCTATATATATATATATATATGAGTACATATGTTTATATCCATGTTCCTTTCCCTTGTGATAAGGTAATGTAAACAAAGGTGTGTGTAGTGAAGTCCCCTGACTGGCCTGGCTTGGTTCTATAGGGACGGAGGGAAACTAGGCGGTCTGCAGTTCCCCACAACACACCTGCCAGCTAGCAATGCCCTTCAATTGGAGAAGGGGAGTATTACCTGGGCTACCGGTGCATTGGATGAGATATATCACATTTCTGGAAGAGCAGCTCTAAGATCCGGGAATGCTGATGGCTCTGTTGTGAGGTGTAGTAATTGTTGGGGTGGTGTAGATGTGTTGGCAGGTTTTTGCATTTCTTGCCCTGTGTTACCATATTTGCCCATCACTTTGGGGTGCACTCATTTATTAGGGATACTTTTCTAGGGTCTTTGTAATTCTATCCATGTGCTGCTTGTGTAACTTGTGTTTCTATACGAAGCTGTATCTCCCCCTTCTGCAAGTCCTCAACCCCAGTGGAGCTATCTTGTAGGACTCAGTCTCAATGGGGCTTGGTTCCTCCAGCCACCAAATCAGTCAAATACACACACACACACAGATTAATGTGACACGCCTGACCCGGCCGGGTTGATCAGCATGGACAGGCTGACACCCTCATATGCCAGGAATCAGGTCATTTTTTTTAAGGTAACAATAAACTGCAGTCAGACACAAGCAGACAGATAAACAGAATACCTCTGAATCCAGCTGGCTGTTTAGCTGACACCCTCCTGGGCCAGCTTTCAGTTCATTAGGGCACATCTGAGCCAAACTGGGTCAATCAGTCTATACAAGGTGATCCCCTTATGTATCTCCAACTTAGCATGTCCCAATCTTCTGCCCTAAGTGTCCTAGTAGTGGTAGCCTCTTGATGAGCAGACCCCACAGTATTTCTGGGGTTCACAGGGATCTTTGGCTTAGGTGAAAGAAGCATTGGTGCAGAGCGAATGGGGAAGGGGAAGTAGAGAAGGAAAAACATACTCAGTTACCACCAGTTTGACTATAAAAGTTATTTATTGCTAAGTATATGAAATATATAATGGTATTAGTAATAATAGCCATGCAAGGAAAAACAAACAAAACAATGACAATATTACCCTGGTTTCATTGACTATTTGGGGAAACCTAGCTCAAGCTTAACTAATACAATTCAGCTTCTGAAAGCTATGCCTAGAGAGAGAAAGAAAAAGAGAGAGAGAGAGAGAGAGAGAGCTGGGATCTCACCACTCCAAGGCACTCGGGTGATTTGTTGACAAGCAAAGTTCTCAGCACGATCCCTGAAGGGAGACGATCTGTTTCTCCCAGCTTCTCGAGAACAACAGTGGATGGTGTCAGAGAGATTTCTCTCTTTTGAAGCACACTGTTTGCTACTTCTACAGCTTTCTTGTACCCCTAGTTTAGCCTCTTCAAAGCATTCTTTTAATTGTGTAAATCAAGAGGGTCTGAAGCCATAATTGACAGGGAAAATCTTGATATATAAACAGTTTCAATTTAAATGAATTACCTTTTTCAGTGACAAGGGGTTATTTGGTTTGGAACATCTTAAGAAACGGCTTAACAACCAGGAAAAACATCAAGTTGTAAGGAGTAACCAGACACCTAGGAGCCAGCTTGAAATTCTTCTGTATAGAAGATATACTGGATGGGATACCTCATTGTTTCTTCTCAGATGGACCTGTTGTGAATAAGCCTCAGTTTAGCATGACTTCCCCCCCCCTGCCCAGGTGACCAGAGCATCGCCTCCCAGGCGCCAGGCTTTTGTCTGCAGACAAGGAGCGCGATCCCCGCTGTGAGAGATTCAACAGCAGCCTCTCGGGCTGGCTGAGACAGATCTCTGGAGAGGGGCACCGACGGGGGCATTTCTGCCACAGCCCATACCCCCTCTGACTCAGTCTCTTGCCTCAGCATTCCCTAACCCGGCGACCGAGTTTTAGTCAATGAAGTTTAAATAGGCCTCTCATAGTGGGACTGGGGAATGTACGGCCTGAGATGCCTATTAAACTTTACTTCTGCTTAGTTCTGGTTAGATGAGGGGTGTGTGTGTGTATGTGTGTGTGTGTGTGTGTCTGTTTTGAGTGGGGGAATAGAAAAAGTCCATTGTAAGTCCAGCAGGTGGGTGCCAGGCCTCCCTCAGGAAGACAGAGCTGACAGGTAACACCTAGCACGGTCTGGATCCATTCGGTGCATTCTAGGCCTGAGGAAGTTTGCTTCTGGTGATGAGGTTGGCGAGGTTCGGTGCTTGTTTGAAGGCTAGGATGGGTGGCTGTGGGAGATCTCTTTAAGAATAAGGTCTCTTTCTAGTATGGGTTGCAATTGTTTGAGGATGTTCTGCATGGGTTCGAGGGAAGGGTGATCTGTCATAACCAGCGGTGTGCGATTGGTGGGGGCTTTTCTTCTGTACTGCAGCAATTCTTCATGTGGTATCCAGGTGGCTCTTTCAAATGTGCATCTATCTCTCTGGAGGAGTGTCCTTGTTGGGTGTAAGCCTTTTTAAGACTGATGAGGTGGCAATCCTGGGTATTCTCTTCAGTGCAAATTCAGTGGGATCTGAGGGCTTGGCTGTACATCACAACTTTTTTGGTGTGTTTAGGGTGATTGCTGGTTCTGTGCAGATATGTATGTTGGTCTGTGGGTTTCTTGTAACGTGGTTATACAAGGAACCCACAGACCAACATAACTTTTATTCCTCATTTTATTCCTGCCTCATGCAAGCTTGGTGTAACTGTCATCTCACTCTTAAATGTTGGTGCTATTTAGAAGAGCTGACTCACAATATTAGAATTACAGGCCACAACTATTACATTAAAAAACAATTCATTCATCATTCTGAACTCTCTCCACTGTCAGTCATTTATGTCTCCTTGCTCTGGGCCCTTAGCCTCATATTTGACTGCTAGCGCATGAGACCTAAGCTTTTAGCCAGAAAACATGATCTGCAGTGCTGAACTGAGCCGAAATAGCCCATCCATGCCAGTTATATCCTACTCAACACAAACACAGCTCTCCACACACACTCTTCTTTCTTCCACTAAATGTATCCAGGGAGAGAGAAGAACATTTCTCATAGGACCAATCACAGGGTTAAAGCAACTAAGCTTAATCAGCCCGAAGGCTGACACAAGTAAAGACTAAACCGATCCTTTTGTCAGAAAGCTGTGGTTCCCAGGTAGATATTTCTTTAGGAGTGCGTTTGTAAAGCTAGGCAGTTTTCTGGCATTTGACAGGAATGACTGCCCTCCTGCAAGCCTCAAAATATAAACAGGCTGCTGTCTTAACCAGTGGTGGGGAAAAAAAACCAACGCACTTCCCTGAGTGCTTAGCAGGGCAAGAGGTTTCGACCATATGTCATGATAAAGATTGAATGCATAGACAGGTATGATAAAATGGTGTGGGCTTGTTCTCCTCACACAAAATAACACTGCTGTATCCCCTCACATTTAAATTGGCAATAGCCATTTCCACATTGCATTCAGAGTTCCAGCACACTGTACACATGCCTGTGATCCTGCAGGGCCGGGGAACAAGGTGGTGTGGAGTGCAGGGTGGGAAAAGCAGCCCCTCACCTGACCCATGGCTGGTGCCCCACACTGCAGCTGCTCACAGCCCACCTGGGGCTGCCTGTGCCTGCTCCGGACAGCCCCTCATGGGCTGCGAGTGGCTGCAGCAGGGAGTGCCGGCCACAGGGTGGGTGAGGGGTCACTTTTCCCCGTGCTCAGCTTTTCCCTGGGGTCCTTCCCTGCCTTCTCCCCCCCTTACCTGAGTTTCTGGCATGGGGCAGCCATGTGGTCCCAGGCCAGAAGCCCCTGCCAGGGCCTCCGGCTAGGGGAGCGGGGTCAGGCAGGCCCTGCTGTAGCAGGAGCCAGCCAGGGCTTCCCCTGGGTCCTACTGCTCCTGGCTCCTGTCATTTTTTACAGGAACCAAAGAGAGATTAAATATTAATTTTCCCAATTTTTTAGGGGCCCCATGGGCTGGATAGAATGACCTCATGGGCCAAATCCGGCCCATGGGCCATATTTTGCCCACCCCTGCTATAACTATTTAAGCATTTAAAGTTTAATCTCTATTTCCTGGCTTTGTGCCTCCTGAGAACAGCCACGTAATGTAGTTCATTGAGAGGTGGGCCATTTGAGCTGCGTCTTAATGCAGTTTTGGTCTGGGATAGATACTAGGTCTGTGCAAAGCTTTGGATCATGATTCAGATTTGGAGATCATTCGGATGATTTGGAGGCTGAATCTACAAATCTGTATCAAATTGCAGGAAGCTTTAGGCTTTCCAAACTGATTCGAAAAAGATTTAGAGATTCAGTCATAGGGTATAAAGGGGATTCAATGAAATATCTATAACTTTGTTGTCTTTTGGCTGCTTGAGATGACACTTGCAGGGCTGGTAGCCACTGCTGAACATGAAACCTGCCCAAGTTCAAGGAGGTAGGTGCAGGAGGTTTGGGGAAACTGCTCCCCAAATTCTTGAAAGCAAAACTCATGTCACATGATTGTGTTAAGCCACAGTGGGGTGAAAACTGCAGGGGTGGCGGTGTCCTGGGAAGCCACAAAGCCTGCCAAGGTTCAAGGAGATGGATGCAGGGGCTTGGGGGAAACTGCACCTCAAGCTGCGGACAAGCAAAACTCGTGACATGGGTGACCCTGTGTGTGTTACGGTGCAGCGGGGTGAAAGCTGCAGGCCTGCTAGCCCCTGCTGCGGCCATGAAGCCTGCCAGTGGTCGGGGAGATCAGTGCAGTGCTCCTGGGTTCGGGGGCCCTGCACCTCTGGCTGCTGACAGGCAAAGCTCGTGTCATAGGTGCTCATGCAACTGACTGTGTCTGTCATGCCCATCTCCTTGAAACTTGGCAGACTTCATGCCCTCAGCAGAGGCTACCACTCCTGCAAGTTTCATCCTAATCAGATGAAAAACAACAAAGTTATAGATATTTTATTGATTCTACATTATACCCTATGGATGAATCTCTGAATCGGCTCTGAAGCTTCGGCGCTGATTCGGCCAAATTGAAGCAGGAACCTGATGCAGAGCTCCGAATTGAATCACTGGCATCTGAAATGGCTGAATCTGAACCCGAATCAAATAGTTCCCTATTCACAGGCCTAATAGATACCACAGGCAAATGTTCAAAAGGTAGAAGAGAGGGAGCAATCAGAAATGATTTTGAGTATGGGGATGATGCTCCTACCATGTCGTGCCACATAACTCTGGGTGTAGCAGTGCTCTAGGACCCCAGCATTGTGCTCCTAGGGTACCGTTGCCTGGTGTCACTCACTGTCAGAAGTGCTGGGTTTGTTGTCAACACTGCTTAGCATCTGTTGCCAAGAGGAAGGCTATAGCCACATCAGTTTTTTCTCCGCTGGGGTCTTCAGTTGTGTGGCTGCAGATGCCCCCAGCACTTTGCACACCTGGGTTTAGAGTTGAATTCAGAGACAAGCCTGGCCCCAGACCCTGCCCTCCAAGCTGTGCGATAGCTCACATCAGACTCAAATTGTGCAGCTAGATCTTCGTAATGGTCCAAAGAAAAATCTTTTATCTTCAGACAACTCCAGTGCTCCCATTGCAAACCACTCAGTGAGCCCGTGACAGCACAGGATGGATTTGACACCCTTGAAATCTCTAGGTTCCCCTTGTGAATCATGTGCAGGTGTTTGCACACCTCCCAGTGCTAATATTGAGTTCAGCCTCCAAAAGCATCTCCGTGCACCCCAGGGCATCATGGCACCCTGGCTGAGAATCGCTGCAGTAGACCCACCAGTCCCATGCTCCATTTGCTTTATAAATGTCCTAAGAAATGAGTATTAGCTGCTTTTCCTGGTCCGCCGACTGCTTTCAGTGTGGGGTGGACGTGCAGCCTCGGGTGTCCCCTCCTCTGGTCTCGGTGCTACCCCCTGCTTCATGACGTGCCCTCGGCTCTTGGGGTCCCGGCTCCTTCAGCCCTTGCAGACCTCACGGGGCCCTGCAAGCAGGCATGGAGCTGCGTCTCCAAACTCTGGGGTTACAACACCAAACTCTGGGGTAAAGCGTCCACACCTGAAGATAGGAGGGTAATCCAGGCTGACCTTGACAGGCTCAGGAAATGGGCGGATGAGAACCTGATGGTGTTTAACACTGAAAAATGCAAGGTTCTCCACCTTGGGAGTAAAAACCCACAGCATGCTTATAGGCTCGGCAGTGCTACACTGGCTAGCACTATGGATGAAAGGGACTTGGGGGTCATGAGTGACCACTTGGGGGTCATGAGTGACCACATGATGAACATGAGCCTGCAGTGTGATGCTGTGGCTAGTAAACTGTGCAAAACGCTGGCTTGCATCCATAGATGCTTCTCAAGCAAATTCCTGGACATTGTTCTCCCGTTGTACTGGACCTTGGTGAGGCCGCAGCTGGAGTACTGCATCCAGTTTTGTTCTCCACAATTCAAAAAGGATGTGGAGAAGCTTGAGAGGGTGCAGAGGAGAGCCATGTGCATGATCAGAGGTCAGGCAAATAGACTGTATGATGAGAGGCTGGGAGCCATGGGACTATTCAGCCTGGAGAAACGTAGGCTCAGGGGTGATCTGGTGGCCAGGTATAAGTTTATCAGGGGTGCTCACCAGGATCTGACAAGGTTGAATGGTCACAAACACCTCCAGGACGGTTTCAGACTGGACATGAGGAAGAACTTTACTGCCCAAGCCCCTAAGGTCTGGAACAGACTGCCACCACAGGTGGTTCAAGCACCTGCTTTGAACAACTTCAGGAGACATCTGGATGTCTATCTTGCTGGGATCCTATGATCCCTGCTGACTTCCTGTCCCTGGGGCAGGCGGCTGGACTCAATGATCTTCTGAGGTCGTTCCAGCTTGAATATCTATGAAATCTATGAAATCTATGAAAGTCTCCAGGGTCTCCAGCCCAACACAATAACAGCTCTGCAGGTCTTCCCCTTCCACTGCTGCTTCTGCCTGCTTTTCCCCGGGATCCGGTTTCCAAGCTGCTTCCCATCCTTGTGTCTAGATCATAGGACACATAGCACGTAGGAAAAACACACCGGGCTCTCACCCTCCCCACTTGGCGTAACAGCAATGCACTGGGGCCGGTTCAGTCCTGTCACTCAGGGAAAGTCCCCCAGGCACCGATCAACTTAAGGAAGCAGCTGAGGAGCCAACATCACCCAGAAACACCGACAGGCACCGCTGGGCATCTCTGTGCCTGTGGTTACACAGCCAAGGGGCCAGGGGCCTTGTGGAGGACCCGGACCCACGCACTGCAATGGTTCATCCTCACGCATTTGGAGGCCATGCCACTCCTCCTGGCTCAGTGTAAGAGCCACTGATTGACCATGTCATACTGGGAAAGTCTCCTGCAGTAGAACAGATTTCCCAGTGTGACAGATCCCCCTCAGGAGGACGTGCCTGATACCATATAGATCTGCAAGGATCCCATTGTTGCCCTGTGGGGTCAGGCCAACGCTCAGGATCCCAATATTGTGCTGTTAGACAGGAGGGCGTGGTGTACAATTGTACATGCACACGCTCAAAAATCAATTAGGCACATACCCACCAGTACCCACCAGGCACATACACACGCCCACACCAGGCGTGCACACACACTCTAGGTGCATACACCCCCACCAGGTGCGCACACACACACACAGACACTACCAACTCAGGCACATGCACATCCACAATTACCAGCCTGGGCACATGCAGACCTATCACCAGTTGAAGCACCTATACACTATACACACCAAAAGTTAGACAAAAATGAATTCCCGATACCTCCACACCCAGTACACAGACATGGATCACTAATTTGTATATCATACACATGGTGACATATATATTTATATTCACTAGTTCACACACAAACCACCCACCTACACATACACACAGTTTGGGATACTTGGGGGTGGTGGGGGAAGGTTAAGGTGAGAGAGAGAGCGTTAAAGTGTAGGGAGTGAAAGTTTCTGGAACTGGGATTAGAACCAGTAGACTGGAGAGAAGCTGGCTCAGGAATTGAGGCTTGGGATTACTTTAGGTTAATTGACCTTAATTGATGAAGGACAACGCCCATAGCCTGCAGAACAAGGGAGTGATGGAGGGAAGCCCACACAGGGACTGGGACTGAATCCGGAGCTGCAGGGAAGCCAAAAGGTAAGGGTGGGGGGAAGGGGGACTGGGGCTGCAGGGGAGCTAGAGAGGGCGTGGATTGGAGTTCAGTAAAACAGGATCCAACTTGGGGTTGTGAATGACAGTAGTTTTATTGAAAAGGGGAGATGATGACACAATATCATATTGGTTCATTCACACACAGAGACACAAAGCTGCTGATCTGATGGGGTGGCAGAGCTCCCCGGGGTCAGTGAGGCTGGGCGAGGCTGGTCTGGGAAACCTCCAGGTGCCGGACCCGGGCTGCAGCACACGGCACCTCTCACTCAGCAGGGCAGGCTCTTGCAGTGGGGGGTCCCCAGGTCTTTCTATTTTTTTTTAAACTTAAAAACACATTTAGGGAGGAAAAATGTCCAGCACACCTACAGCCTAGGGAATGACCTGCTGGGTGGCACAGAAGTGGAAAGGGATCTTGGAGTCCTAGTGGACTCCACGATGAACATGAGTCGGCAGTGTGACAAAGCCATCAGAAAAGCCAATGGCACTTTATCGTGCATCAGCAGATGCATGACGAACAGAACCAAGGAGGTGATACTTCCCCTCTATCAATGTAACCCTTTCCAAAACCAGTTCCCTGGTCCTCTAGCTAGGCTCTCTGAGATGCACTGCTCCATCCCAGTGGCTGAGCTGCAGCTGGCACGGAGGTGGAAGCTGGGCTTTGCAATAGGGAGGGTCGTTCTGCACACCTAGGGGCATGAGCAGATGTTCCCCACCCAATCTCTGCTGAGCTGGGGTGTGCATCGCCACGCGCACCGTTATCATGCTTCAGGGGCTCTGCAGAAAAGCTGCTGATCTGATGGGGTGGCAGAGCTCCCCGGGGTCAGTGAGGCTGGGCGAGACTGGTCTGGGAAACCTCCAGGTGCCAGACCTGGGCTGCAGCACACGGCACCTCTCACTCAGCAGGACAGGCTCTTGCACGGGGGTCAGTGCTGGTCCCGCAGTTGTAGCAAAACCCCCAGGGTTTTCTTTTTTTTTTAACAAAAACATAAAAACACATTTCCTCCCCATCCCCAACCATTTCTGACTTTTTCTCTGACCTTTCTATCCCTTATAAGTAATTATATGTAGTCACAGGTAAGCTAATCTAAGGTCTTGTATGCTATTATTGTAATAAGCCCCTTTTTATTGTAACAGACTGCTGATGTGGGCTCACCAGACTGGTTTGAGATACCTACCCTGGGCTAGAAACAGTGCCGTGAACTGTGAGCCAGCCCCAGAGTGGAGCAGGGGCGCCCTGCCCTGGGGAAAGGAGAAGCCAATTGAAAGAAGGGGTTTTCAATCCCTCATTCGCATGGAAGGGGGATGGCTGGAGCGGGGGGCCCGCCACCCGGAGCCCTGGTTGTCCGGTTTGCAAGCCAGGGAGGGACTGCTGGAGGGGATAAAAGCAGCAGCCAAACTGGCCTGTGGGGCTGCTGACAGTGACTGTGGGGAACGACGCAGGAGGCCTAGGAAGAGCTGGGGTGAGCTGACCCAGCCGAGGGAGCAGAGAGACCCCTCCGAAGAGCCTCAGTGGCCCTGTGCGAAGAAGGCAGCGGTAGTCAGCCATTCCCCCAGCCCTGCAGCAGAGAGGGAACGGCGGCCGGGTGATGGAGGAGTGACTTGCACGGGAGGAAGAGCTCACGACCAGCTGTATCTGCCCAATGCCAGCAGCATGACACAAGCTCATTTTTTTCTCACTTCTCAAAAAACAGCACTTGCGGTGTCCTCTGGGAGCAGCCATTCAGGGCAGAGTTGTTCTGCATCCACCAAGAAGTCAAGAGACCTGTGTCCAGTGCCTCCGGCTCTCTCCTCCGCACCATGAAAGCACCCGTCATCCTCTTCATCCTCTTGGCTTTCCTAGACCAAGGTGAGTCTCCTGGCACCGAGGCTGCATGACAGGGGAGAGGACTAGCCCTGGGCCGGCTCCAAAAGTTCGCCGGGAGGGGAGTGCGGGTGCCGAGACAGGGATGTGACCAGGAAGGTGGATGGGAGGAGAAGGCAGCTGGAGTTTCCCACTGAAAGGTTATATCTGCAAGGGGTGACTCTGGTCCCCTGCCCAGGATGGAGCAAGTGAAGCGCTGGGCTGCTCCGAGGAGAAGCAGGGAGTCCTCCCATCCCGGGCCCTCGCACCCAGAGCAGCTGGCGAGAGGCCCTGACCCTTTTGTGCCGCGCTGAGCCCAGCAGTGGCGGCGCCTGTTCCCACTCCCTGCAGCAGTCAGGGCCGTGCCTCCCTTTGCCTTTCTACCCCGGCTGCTCCTCAGATCAGGGCACAGGCACGATCCCAGGCACCAACCTGCGGCAGTGTGGGGAGATCTCAGCAGCCGGAAGGAATTTAATTTCTGGATCCCCTCAAAGCAGCGAAGATGGTTTCATGCCCAGCTTCCCAGCTGCAGATGTAGGAAGATCCTGGCACACGCTGCCTGCAGGAAGGCAATGGCTGGATCTTCACCGGGGGTTGTCAAGCAGATCAACAACAGGAATTAGCAAATAGCAAATAAAACGTGAGAAATGTAGGAAGGAACTGGGGCAAATGTAGGGCAAACGGGGAGGAAGAAAAGAGAAGGGATTTCTGTGGCTCCTTGCCAAGCTCCAGTCTGTGCAATGGCAGCAGGTGCGGTGCGGCATTGCCCAGCTCTCTGCAGCTTTGCTCAAGTGCCAGCGTGACATGCCTGGTTTGTGTCCCAAGCTGTGCAGATCCATGGAAGGAAGGATCTCTGTGCCGGGTCACTGAGGAGGGCTGCCTGAGGCTGGCATGCTCTTTGGCTGCATGTAGTGATAAAACAGCTCTGTGGGCATCTTGCAAAAGCCAGGACTCCAGGAAATCACGGGGGTTGAATGTGACCACGGGAGGCAGAGCTCGCAACTCAGCAGACCTCTGAAGCTTTTAAACTAAACTAAAGGTCAGATTCAAAATCACCCAGACATCCCAATCTGAGCTCCCAGATGAACATATGGTGTCCTCTGAGCCACTGCTTTCTCTAGACCAGGCTCCAGGCACAGCCACGGGACCTGGGCGGGAGGACACCGGCATTGCCAAAGCTCGTGCTGCCACATGCGATTGAATCATGCTAAGGTTTTGAGTAAGACCCAGCCCAGGATGGAAGTAGGATGCTAAAAATTACATGCCAAGTTGGCAAGTGCAGCAATTTCCATGGAACTTAGGCCTTAAAATCTATATATGGTAGAAATATAAGCTTGAAATATAATTGGAGCTATTGATGGAAAAGCTGCAAAAGTGAAGGTATAAAAGGAGAAATGTTGAATGTGCAAGCATGCTGTGGGAGACAGAGGTAGCTGCTGTGTTTTTTGCCTGTGGAACTTGGGCCAGAAGACAGCAAGGAAGATCAAGCACCCAGCTAGCAGAGGAGCAGGGACTCCTCTACCCTTATGAGGATGGCTCAGCTGATGAAAGACCAGTGCTAGGAAGCTCTTATCTCACCTGTGAAGTTGAATATATATATTTGTGACGGACTAGCTGGCAGTGACCTAGCCCAGGGGTTTTGAAAGGGCAAAAGATGAATGGAGGACTTGGGATTTCCTTTCTTCACCAATCTGGTAATGATTTGGCCCACAGGTTTTGAAGGGGTAAAAGATGATTGGAGGACTGATTGGCCCCGTGGGTCACCTGGAGGGGGATAAAAGGGGCAGCATGGCTGACTCAGGGGAGAGATGAGAGAGGGACCACAAGGAAGGAATCTCAAAGAGCTGGCAAAGAGCTGGACCCGCGGGGCGGGAGCAGTCGCCCCAGAAGAGCCTAAAAGAGCAAGACCTGCAGGCAGCAGTTGGACCCTCAGCAGTGCGGCGTGCACCTGGCAGGAGAGGCTCCTTGCTGGGCCCTATATTCCTTATTATTTGACGTTTTGTGCTTTGTGCCTTTTATATTTCCCCAACCAGTATTGGTTGTTCTGCTGTTTGTGTTTTATATTTTGTTAACCCTGTCTTTTGTCAACTGGATGAATATGTCCATGATTGTAAGTGCCTAACCTTTGTTGAATCCACCCCCTCCGGGGCATTGTAGTGTCCCCTATACCCCCCTGGTTTATACTGCTTATGTTCCCGTATTGTTCTCTCATTAAAAGGTATATGGTAAAGTCCCCATTGGTGGTCTGGCTCTGCTCTGCAGGGGGAGGAAGGTCCCTACACCTCCCACAGCGCTTGTGCACCTGCTCTGATCCCTTCAATTGGAGAGGCGGTACCTCTTGGAGTACCGCCCGGGTTACATATTCTTAGAGGAAGCCTGTACAGTCTGGCGGTTATGAATGAAGCTTGCTTGGTACCATAATTGGAGGAGTTGCTGTGTGGGACCCCGAGGTGCCGCGATAAAGAAGTGGAGGAAGTCACACTTTCCAGGGTCAAGGATGCGCAGTGTCATTCTCTACTGTCTCTCGTTGGGATCCCAACCGGGACGCAGGGACGCTGCCAGGGCTGTGCCTGCACCACTGGTGTTGGGGCCAAATGAAGCAAGGATCATGGTCCAGGCCCCCTTCATGTCCCAAACAGGAGCACCTGGCCCACGACTGGTGGGAGATGCCTGCCCAGATCACCATGTCAGCGAGTCCTTCCCGTTCCTGCCGAATCCCTGGTCCTGGGTGCTCTCATGCAGGACATGGCCCAACTGGCCCCAGAGGGGATCCAGGGGACCTGGGGTTTCTGCCTTGAGTGAAGAGGACTCCTGTGCCCTTCTGAGGAAGGCTCAGGGCTTCATGGCAGGGCAGGAGCAGGAGGAGTGACATGCATGGGAGGAAGAGCTCATGACCAGCTGTATCTCAGCAGGAGACATAAGAAGCAAAGCCCCAGGGACCTCTAGCAGAAAGATGCCTTCCAGGTGCCAGTTGGGATGATGCCAACTCATTGCCCCATTAACAGAGATGCTGGAGAAGGCTCAGGAAACTCAGTCTTTCTTCCCAGGCTGCTCAGGAGATGCCCTGTGCTCATCATGCAAAGCAGAGAGGCCAAGTCCCTGTCCTTAATTAAGGCATCAGTGCACTCTCAGCTGAGGTGGCTCCGCAGAAACAGAGCTGCACACATCATGGCACTTCCACTTCTCATTTTCTCAAAACAGCACTTGCGGTGTCCTCTGAGCGCTCCCGTTCAGGGCAGAGTTGTTCTGGATCCACCAAGAAGTCAAGAGACCTGTGGCCAGTGCCTCTGACTCTCTCCTCCGCCCCATGAAAGCACCCGTCATCCTCTACGTCCTCTTGGCTTTCCTAGACCAAGGTGAGTCTCCTGGCACCGAGGCTGCATGACAGGGGAGCAGACTAGCTGCGCAGGACCCCACTGCCCAATAAATACAAATTAAATACAAATTAACACTTGTTCTCTTGTATCGCTGTTTAGGAGCCACAGGTCTTTCAGTCCATCGGTGTCATCGGCATCTTGTGGATTTAAATAAATTTCGTACACTACAGAATAACTTTAACTGAAATACATGTACCTATTTTGATTCTTTTAAAATTGTATTTTATATACCACTGTACTAAGACGGTTAATGATGGACACTAGCCCAATTCACTTGGAATCCAAAGTATGTTTCTTTTCTATCTCAGTTACAAATACATAACTGATCATTAATTTTCCATAAAATGGGTTGCCAATAATTTTTTTTTGTGCTAACCATTTATACATGTCGTAGTTAGTGGTATTTTCCACATTAAACTGATTCATGTTTTTTACCAACTTCACGGGCAGTCCACTTTGTATTTTGTTTAATCAATTAAGAGTTTCCTTACTACTTTATACAAATACTGATGTGCTAGGTTTATTAACTTTTTTTTTTGTATAAAACTATGGGTTAATGCAGTTTTCACACACATCCTGGTAAGATGGTGCTATAAATAATATCTAAATACAAATGGGATTCCCTTTGTAGTCTTATAAACGTGTTATCAGGTTGCTTACTAAATGCACACATTGGTACTTTTTTTCTAAAGGCCATTTTGCTAAACAAGCACGCTTTACAACTTAACACTTTTATATGAATTGCTGTCTTGTTTTAAAGATGAGAACAGCTTTCCAGTCCAACTGGACGGAAGTGCTCTGCTCTGGGACCCACAGACAGATTTCATTTTGAGGGAGACTATTACCAATCAAGTTTGTCACATCTGTATGATATTCATACACATCTACACCTTTTCCAACTTCAAATAAATGAATCCATTAAATAAACAAAACCCCACAACAGGACAAACGACACAAAACAGACAGACAAAACTATTTTGCTGGGATGATAACACCATGGCTTAGGTGAAGAAAACACTGTTGATGCCCCGTAGTTCCTAGTCACCTTTGACACTAGATCAGATTTGACACTATCGCTTCTGCAAAAGAGAGAGGAAAGAAAAACCAACCAAACACACCACCCTGCCAAGGAAAACTCCTTGCAGTAAAATATTATTCATATTTACACATTTACAGTGCTGAGCTGTACCAAGTTTTTATAAGTGCCTCCCCCCTTCTCTTTCTTTCTTTTAAATTTTCTTTATTTTTCCTTAAGTTGTTAATACTTTTAGGTCATACCCAGGACTGAACTTTCTACTCTCCTGCTATCTGCTATGGTCTTCTTTCATTCTCATGGGCACAGGTTTCCACCTTTGGGCAACCTGGCCCCTTCTTGGCCGGTTGAGATCGCAGGCTCCCAGCTCAGGCAGCTCTAGCAGTGGTCTTTTCTCTGTGCCCCTTCTCTGGACTGCCAGGTCACCTGGTCTTCTAGGGCCTTGCAGACCCCTCTTCGATTGCTCTCTCTTTCGGCTCCCCCCACAGCCTTTGGGCTCACTCAGTCTTATTTTCTCCTGATCTAACCACTTCTGGAGTCCACGCCACTGACTCTGCCTCACACGCCTTTTAGACCGAGTCCCTGGCTTTCCATGCTTTTACTACCTCTGGCTGGGCTCAGGTCTTTAGCACCCACACTCAATTCCTCTCTGCACTCTGCGAGTCTCTTTTCAAACACGCTCAGAGATCTTCCACTTTTCAGCAGGTCTCTGGGTCTAGCAGTTCTCTTTCAGCTGTGATGGCAATACTTTCTCCAGCAGATCTCTCTTTCTAGCAGCTCTCTGGAATACTAGCATTTCCTTTTAGGTCCTACCCAACTTCCAGCTTTCCATCCCTTTAACAGATCTTAACCGTAACCTTTTCTAGGCTACAAACTTTGCAATCCATTCTCATTAGTGGCCCTTTCTTGTTTTGCTCTCTGCAAACCAATCCCGGCAGCAAATCTTGATTTCTCTGTCTTTTTTTTTTTTTTTTTTAAACAGCTGCACACTCTGTGCTGGACTTTATAACCCGGGCGGTACTCCAAAAGGTACCCCCTCTCCAATTGAAGGGATCAAAGCAGGTGTACAAGCGCTGTGGGAGGTGTAGGGACTCTCCTCCCCCTATCGAGCAGAGCCAGACCACCACTGAGGACTTAGGCATATGCCTTTTAATGAGGGAACAATACTGGGGACATAACAGGCATAATCTGGGGGTAGAGTGGACACCACAATGCCCCAATGGGCAGGATTCAACAAAGGTGAGACACTTACAATCGGTGGCAAAAGACAGGGTTAACAAAATACAAAACACAAACAGCAGAGCAACCAGTACTGGTTGGGGAAATATAAAAAGGCACAAAATACAAACTGTCAAAGGACAAAGAAATAGAGGGCCTAGGTACCTGGAGGGGGAGGAAGGTGGAAAACATAGGGGCTCCTTCCCACTGTAAGAGGAATTTCCCCTTGTTAGCTCACTCACCCAAGTCACCAAAGCTAGGACTTAAACTCAGATGTCCCACGTGGTAGGCAGGAACTCTGCCACAGCCACCAGTGCTCATACTGCTCTAAGGTGCTAGGGGTCTTGACCTTCCAGGAGCCCCGGCCTCACGTCGAGCTGCCTGGCCTCTGATTGGAGGAGCTGGAAGCAGAGCTGGGGACCCCTCAGGTCGCTGCTCAGATCCTTGTGTCGGGACCGAGGGGCAGTTTAAGGCTATGGCCAGTAGCCCGGACCGCAAGGTGGGGTTTTTCCACGATGGAATAGAGTTAGGCACGGAAGCGTATTGGTTGCAAAAGAAAACTTTACTCACACCGTCGATGGTCGCAGTGCAGGAAGATAACTTGCTTGAATTACAGTTGCAAAATAAACAGGGGAACCGTACCGAACCAAACTGAGATGAGACGTCGAAGCACGACTCCACGAACGCTGAACTCGAGGGTACGTCACTATATATATATATA
>NW_005843652.1:11259-14418 GCF_000455745.1 Alligator sinensis | reverse complement strand
GGAAGCGTATTGGTTGCAAAAGAAAACTTTACTCACACCGTCGATGGTCGCAGTGCAGGAAGATAACTTGCTTGAATTACAGTTGCAAAATAAACAGGGGAACCGTACCGAACCAAACTGAGATGAGACGTCGAAGCACGACTCCACGAACGCTGAACTCGAGGGTACGTCACTATATATATATATAGTTATCTATATATATATATATAAAACCACAATGACGGGAAGGGTTAGGGGTTGATCAAGCCCCTAAATTCTCCTCCAAGGCACACGTGCGAGGTTTGCTAGGCTCCACAGCGTGCTTAGAGTTCCCCACGAGATGGTAGTGGAGACCTCCTTCAACTTGGGCAGAAACCGCTCTAACCCTTTATACGGCTAGCGAGCCAATTGCCAGCTGCCATGTAGGAATAATTTAGAAACAGCCAATAGTGGGACACTAATTTGCATATGAATGACGGGAACTCTTTTGCACCGGGGATTTCTCTCTGCAGCTGAGAAATCCACCACGCAAAGAAAGCTCCAGGTGGTGGGAAAATTCCACTGTGCCGAGGCACTAAAAATCATTGGGTTATGACATGCCCCCTTGCCGATGGCACAGCTGGAATTTAAACCACATGCACGTCTTATAAGTTGCCACGAGCTCTCTCAGTTGGTTCGTAAGCCAAACGGTTAAACACAAATTCAGATAACATAAGAAGTTCGTCTTCTAAGGACCGAATCAAATAATAGCTGGCACTAACACATAGACACATAATTACATTCATGACAAAAAATTGAATGATTAAGGCTTCAACAGGTGTCATGGCGAAGTCACGAGTCGAGCTCTCGCCTCTTCAACGATGCTCTCTTTCTCTCTCTCGGGACTTCTCTCCACCACACACTCTGGGTCCTGGACCTGTGAAAAGAAAAATCCTCGAAACGATAAATTAATCTATATTACAATATTTACATGGAACCGCGCGCAATCGGGGCAGTCAGCTAGGTTTGCTGCCACTTCCCGCTCTTTCACAGCGCACAATACAGGTGCTCGAGCACGGCTCCGCTTTGGACAGTTCTTCTCTTGCACGCTCGCGGATACAACCGACACGGAAGTTGATGACAAACACTGCGGGGTTTTATCCACGTTCAGCAAGATGAAAATGCTGATGACATTGTTGAGGAGTTGTCATCTGGCTCTTCTGGATGTTGAAAACCCATCTCATAGGCCAGTTGCCATTGGCCTGGGTCTCCCAGAACTCGGAGCTGTCGTTTGCTGAGCCCAGAATGGTTTATAAGGAATCCAAACATGACCCGCTCCGCGAACGTTCTCTGTGGCAACGGTTGATAATCAGATTTGCCATGGCTTGCACCCTGAGCTTCGACCGGGTCTAGAGTAGATCGATGCTTCCAGTCGCTAGGTGTTTTCGGCTTCATAAGGATGTGCAGTCGCAAAAGCTGACGCAAAAGGTTGCTCGCAGGTTGGCCCACCATCAGGTTGAAGAAAATCTGGAGGACGACAGTGTTCCCTCCTCCATAGGCCTTAATGCAGGCTTTTACACTGTTCAGATTTATCGGAACAGTTCCAGGATTTTGCAAATAACGGTGAGGCCATGGCCCTCTCTGCTGGGATGGTATTAGTCCCAGTACACATGCTCTGGGGTTCCAGGAACGGTACGAGATTCTGATTATAGCCAGCAAAAGTTGCTCCGCGCTAGCTGTCTCCGGTTGTCCGTTGTGCCATACGTGAGATTCCTGACCGACTTGTCCTACGACAAGCGCCGGAAGTAGAACGGGCCAATGAACGTTGAACGTCACTGTGTTGATGTCGGTGGCATGCCCTCTACTCCACGAGGCTCGCCGGGTCAGGTAACTTGCTTCTTCCATATCAAGCAAGTCGGACCCGAAATCCACAACTAGGTGTCCCAACCACACGGCTAGGGTCTCTTCAGACTTGATCTTTGACTCCTTGTACAGCTCCTGCAACTCAGTCCAACTGCGAGCACGATGGGTGGTGGCACAAGCTGCACTTGGTGGATCAGTTGCTGGGCAGGTCGGTGTTACAGGACGAACTGCTGCTAGAGCCATTATCTCCTCTGGTAGGAGGGGCAGATGCTTTCCTTCGCTTAATACTCCCTCCCCGCGGCAAGAAGGTGGGGTCGCCGGAAGTGACGTCTCTTCGGTGGGCGGGACCGCTGGACGGGTTCTCGCGTATTCTTCCGAAGCTCCGCCCTTCTCTTCCGGCTCCTCCGCGTGTCTCTCTTCTTGCTCGGCGCCATCTTGAACTGGCGTCTCAGAATCCTTTTTCACAGCCGCATCTCCAGCTGCCTGAGCGGTTGCGAGCAGCCGGGCTTTCAAACTTGCATTTTCCTGCATTAAAGCTGTTACAGTACGAACCATTACATTTATCATTCTTTCCTTATCATATCTTAGGGCTACCCGTTCAATCTCGGCGCGTCCCTCTGTCTCCAAACTCTCACGGAGATCAGACGGGAGCTCGCGGCTCTTCAATCAAGATAACACTGCCTGGGGAGTGAACTGTTCTCTCATCTCCGGCACGTATCGCAGGCAGCGGGTATATTCTGGGTTGAGGGTCGGGTCCGTTGTGCCCGCCGATTTCACTCGGACGGAGGATACGGTGCCCCCTTCCTCTCGGGGTCTAAATAGGACCCGCTCTCCACCCATCACACACCAGAAAGCTCTGGGGTGAAGCTGTGCTTCCCTCTCTTCTCCCTTCAGTGAAAAGTAGCCGCTGATGAGCTTTTCACCCGTTCCGCCCGCCTGATGGTAAGCGATATGCACCTCCAGTTCTTCGGCATCTGTTACGTGCCATTTCCCACTGCTCCAAGGGCAGTTTCTCACTAACTCGTACTCCATCGTGCCTTCCCCGCATCCTGTTCGTGACGCCATGTCGGGACCGAGGGGCAGTTTAAGGCTATGGCCAGTAGCCCAGACCGTAAGGTGGGGTTTTTCCACGATGGAATAGAGTTAGGCACGGAAGCGTATTGGTTGCAAAAGAAAACTTTACTCACACCGTCGATGGTCGCAGTGCAGGAAGATAACTTGCTTGAATTACAGTTGCAAAATAAACAGGGGAACCGTACCGAACCAAACTGAGATGAGACGTCGAAGCACGACTCCACGAACGCTGAACTCGAGGGTACGTCACTATATATATATATA
>NW_005843652.1:4109-11163 GCF_000455745.1 Alligator sinensis | reverse complement strand
GGGAAAAACCCGCTCTACCCTTTTATGCGGCTGGCGAGCCAATTGCCAGTCGCCATGTAGGAATAATTTAGAAACAGCCAATAGTGGGACACTAATTTGCATATGAATGACGGGAGCTCTTTTGCACCGGGGTTTTCTCTCTGCAGCTGAGAAATCCACCACGCAAAGAAAGCTCCATGTGGTGGGAAAATTCCACTGTGCCGAGGCACTAAAAATCATTGGGTTATGACACCTTGCGGAAGCCTCTCCTGCCGGCCACATGCCACGCTGCTGAGGACCCCACTGACACCTGCAGGTCACACTCCTTCAGGCTCTTCTGGGGCAACTGCTCCCACCTCACTGGCTCAGCTCTTCAAAGCTCCTTCCCCATGGTCCCTCACTGGTGTCCCTCTGAGTCAGCTCTGCTGCCCCTTTTATCCCCCTCCAGGTGACCCACGGGGCCAATCAGGGGACATGAGGGGCGAGCCTCCGGGGCCTGATTGGTGAGGAAAGGGAATCCCAAGTCCTCCAATCATCATTTGCCCTTTCAAAACCCCTGGGCTAAGTCACTGCCAGCTAGCCCATCACATTTGTCAGGATCCTGGTCAGGGTCACGGCTTTCCAGGTGCAGCCCCCCGACTGTGGGACATCCTGCAGCCCTCTCCCAGCCCTGGGACCCTGGGTTTAAAGGCAAGTTGTCTGAATGGACCCTAGGCAGGAAGTAACCCCGGCCACTGTGTGTGATGACCCTGTTCTCCCCGTGACATTTCCATAGTTACTTACACTGGGATCCAGAGCAGACAGACAACCAGCCCTCCCAGGACAGCTGCCCAAGTAGGCTGTATTAGTGCCTCGCCGCTGGATGGCAGCAGGGCCGAGCTGGCACATCAGTGACGTGGGCACTGGTAAGAGCCAAGATGGAATAGGATCATACTTAGCTGCCCATCAGCAAAGAGAGGCCTTAAGAGACCAAAGTTACAGCAGAAAGCGCAGTGCCCAAGCCAGGGAGAGAGGGGGTCCTGGCACGGGGAAGACCAGGAGTTGCCGTCTCCAAGCACTGACTGAAGAGGGTGGGTTTGGCCCACTGAGCTCTATGTAACACACTGTGGCCACCAGGGATGGGATGTTGAGGGACCTGATGTCCCCACGGCCATGTTACCTGGGGCACAAGCTCTGGCTCCTCTCCTTGGCTCTCAGCACCCTTCAGCATTGGAAGCAGAGGGACCTGTCATTGGTCCGTTGCAAGGTCCCTTCTCCCGCTCTCATGTGTCCAGGAGCTGGAGACCTCTGGGCAGCCCGGCTCTGGAGCAAGCCCTCGTTCCTGCATTGAACGCACCGGGCTCACAGCACAAGAGAGCGGCTGCGTGCACGGCCAGCAGGTGATGAGCCTCCGCCCTGAAGCACGAGGCCCTGACGTCCCGTCAGACAGGTCCTCCCTTCCCAAACAGATGGGCGCTCCTCTCCCTCGCACATCCCCAGTAGCCGTGGGGGGCGGGGAGGAGATCTCAATCAGCTGCTTTGATAAAAGGGAAGGAAATCAGAAAGGGAAGGATTACTTAGAGGGTGGGCGTGGGGCTGACACAACATAAATTCAAGGCAGGAAAAAATGCCTGGCCAGCTTCAGGGTTGGAGTTGCAGCCGCGGGCTGGGCTGGGAAACCTCCAGGTGCCAGACCCGGGCCGCAGCACACGGCGCCTGTCACTCAGCAGGACGGGCTCTTGCACGGGGGTCAGTGCTGGGCCTGCAGCTGTAGCAAAACCGCCAGGTTTTCCTTTCTTTTTAAAAGAGTTCAAAATACATTCCCTCCTCATCCCCACCTTTTCTGACTCTCTCTGCCCGCGCTATCCCTTATAAGTAATTATAAGTAGTCATAGGTAAGCTACGCTAAGTTCTTGTCTGCTGTTATAGTAATAAGCTCCTTTTTATATTGTAAATAGTGTTCTGTTATGTTTGTATTGAGTTTTATGGTTTTATATTTTATTGGGTTTTATTCCTATCATTTTTGGTATTGATTTTTATCATTTCATATGAATACTGTATGATTTAGGCCAGTGTCTCTAAAGTAATGACTAGTTTCCTTTTTGTATGTCAAGCCTCCATCTCGTGTCCCCTGCCCGGGCATAACCCACTGTACAGCATGTTGTAACTGCGACTCATGTCTAACCACTCTCTTGTAAACTGGTTCCTGAATGAATGGGAGTGAATGGGGGGTGCTCGAGGCATAATGGTAGCAGGTCTCTACTGAAGGACCATTAACGACCGGACCATCAACTCAATGACCCAACCATGGCCTCGCATTGACTCAGCGAGGAGCCACAGACCTCACCCAGGCACAGAGGCGAAACCCAGCATTTGAAAGGTAAAGCACGTACAGGAACTCCATAGTTGAAAGATAAAGACACCAGAGGAACCAGCAACCCCACCTTTGTATTCGTCCAGGACACCTGGATCCGCACGTAGGCCTCCAAGCAGGACTGACCGTGCCTGGACATGTCCTTCCCATTGCAGTCACAGGTAGCCCACCCCACTATGCCACGACACCTATCCACCCAGAGGCCATGCCGGCAACCCGCTCTGAACAAGACTTTGCTGGAGAAGACTCCGACTGGCCATCAAGGATGTACTCTCAGCCTGGGATAGGTAGCTACCACCCACCTTCTTCCCCCAAGCAAGGGACCTGGACTCTGTCTCTCCATACCTGGACCTCAAATCCCTCCATTCAGCCTTTCCTCTCCTGCTAGCATTGTGTGGGAGAGTGCTTGTGCAGGTGTGTGGGAACCAATAACTTCATGGGGCTGCGTCGTGTGTTGCCTGTTTAACTGAGTCAGCTCTGCTGCCCCTTTTATCCCCCTCCAGGTGACCCACGGGGCCAATCAGGGGACATGAGGGGCGAGCCTCCAGGGCCTGATTGGTGAGGAAAGGGAATCCCAAGTCCTCCAATCATCATTTGCCCTTTCAAAACCCCTGGGCTAAGTCACTGCCAGCTAGCCCATCACATTTGTCAGGATCCTGGTCAGGGTCACGGCTTTCCAGGTGCAGCCCCCCGACTGTGGGACATCCTGCAGCCCTCTCCCAGCCCTGGGACCCTGGGTTTAAAGGCAAGTTGTCTGAATGGACCCTAGGCAGGAAGTAACCCCGGCCACTGTGTGTGATGACCCTGTTCTCCCCGTGACATTTCCATAGTTACTTACACTGGGATCCAGAGCAGACAGACAACCAGCCCTCCCAGGACAGCTGCCCAAGTAGGCTGTATTAGTGCCTCGCCGCTGGATGGCAGCAGGGCCGAGCTGGCACATCAGTGACGTGGGCACTGGTAAGAGCCAAGATGGAATAGGATCATACTTAGCTGCCCATCAGCAAAGAGAGGCCTTAAGAGACCAAAGTTACAGCAGAAAGCGCAGTGCCCAAGCCAGGGAGAGAGGGGGTCCTGGCACGGGGAAGACCAGGAGTTGCCGTCTCCAAGCACTGACTGAAGAGGGTGGGTTTGGCCCACTGAGCTCTATGTAACACACTGTGGCCACCAGGGATGGGATGTTGAGGGACCTGATGTCCCCACGGCCGTGTTACCTGGGGCACGATCTCTGGCTCCTCTCCTTGGCTCTCAGCACCCTTCAGCATTGGAAGCAGAGGGACCTGTCATTGGTCCGTTGCAAGGTCCCTTCTCCCGCTCTCATGTGTCCAGGAGCTGGAGACCTCTGGGCAGCCCGGCTCTGGAGCAAGCCCTCGTTCCTGCATTGAACGCACCGGGCTCACAGCACAAGAGAGCGGCTGCGTGCACGGCCAGCAGGTGATGAGCCTCCGCCCTGAAGCACGAGGCCCTGACGTCCCGTCAGACAGGTCCTCCCTTCCCAAAGATATGGGCGCTCCTCTCCCTCGCACATCCCCAGTAGCCGTGGGGGGCGGGGAGGAGATCTCAATCAGCTGCTTTGATAAAAGGGAAGGAAATCAGAAAGGGAAGGATTACTTAGAGGGTGGGCGTGGGGCTGACACAACATAAATTCAAGGCAGGAAAAAATGCCTGGCCAGCTTCAGGGTTGGAGTTGCAGCCGCGGGCTGGTCTGGGAAACCTCCAGGTGCCAGACCCGGGCCGCAGCACACGGCGCCTGTCACTCAGCAGGACGGGCTCTTGCACGGGGGTCAGTGCTGGGCCTGCAGCTGTAGCAAAACCGCCAGGTTTTCCTTTCTTTTTAAAAGAGTTCAAAATACATTCCCTCCTCATCCCCACCTTTTCTGACTCTCTCTGCCCGCGCTATCCCTTATAAGTAATTATAAGTAGTCATAGGTAAGCTACGCTAAGTTCTTGTCTGCTGTTATAGTAATAAGCTCCTTTTTATATTGTAAATAGTGTTCTGTTATGTTTGTATTGAGTTTTATGGTTTTATATTTTATTGGGTTTTATTCCTATCATTTTTGGTATTGATTTTTATCATTTCATATGAATACTGTATGATTTAGGCCAGTGTCTCTAAAGTAATGACTAGTTTCCTTTTTGTATGTCAAGCCTCCATCTCGTGTCCCCTGCCCGGGCATAACCCACTGTACAGCATGTTGTAACTGCGACTCATGTCTAACCACTCTCTTGTAAACTGGTTCCTGAATGAATGGGAGTGAATGGGGGGTGCTCGAGGCATAATGGTAGCAGGTCTCTACTGAAGGACCATTAACGACCGGACCATCAACTCAATGACCCAACCATGGCCTCGCATTGACTCAGCGAGGAGCCACAGACCTCACCCAGGCACAGAGGCGAAACCCAGCATTTGAAAGGTAAAGCACGTACAGGAACTCCATAGTTGAAAGATAAAGACACCAGAGGAACCAGCAACCCCACCTTTGTATTCGTCCAGGACACCTGGATCCGCACGTAGGCCTCCAAGCAGGACTGACCGTGCCTGGACATGTCCTTCCCATTGCAGTCACAGGTAGCCCACCCCACTATGCCACGACACCTATCCACCCAGAGGCCATGCCGGCAACCCGCTCTGAACAAGACTTTGCTGGAGAAGACTCCGACTGGCCATCAAGGATGTACTCTCAGCCTGGGATAGGTAGCTACCACCCACCTTCTTCCCCCAAGCAAGGGACCTGGACTCTGTCTCTCCATACCTGGACCTCAAATCCCTCCATTCAGCCTTTCCTCTCCTGCTAGCATTGTGTGGGAGAGTGCTTGTGCAGGTGTGTGGGAACCAATAACTTCATGGGGCTGCGTCGTGTGTTGCCTGTTTAATTAACCTGTTATTTTGGAAACTGGAATTGGGGTTCTGTCTTACCGACCTCCTGGCCCTGCTCCAACCTCTGTGCCTGCCCCTCTGACCTTCGTTCTGCCTCTCTCTTCCTCCCTCTCTCTCTGCCACCTTGGCTCCCCCCGCCACCTCCAAAACCACGGCTCTGCTCTCCTCTAAACCCTGGCTTTCACCACTCCTGACTTCCGCCGCACCGCCCCTTTACCCCGGCTCCACCGCTCGCTGTGCTTTCTCTGGCCCCAGGTTTTTCCCTCACTTCCACTCCAGCACCAGGTGACCCTGAGTAACCCTGGGGCAATGAATGACCCAGAGTAACCTGGGGGCATCTTGACCCTGGGCAACCCCAGGACGTCATGACCCTGAGTAACCCTGAGACACTTTGACCTCAAGTAACCCCAAACCCCAAATTCCCCCTAGTGTTGACACAGAGCCACAAAAAGTGCGTGTTTGTGTATGTGATCTCCTAGTGGTGTATGTGTCGTGTGTGTGTGTATACTTTTCCATCACACCTCCTGTCTAACAGTGCAATATTGAGACCCCGAGTGTTGATCTGGCGCGTGTCAAGTCAACACGGTGTCAGGGTGCTGCGGTGAGCACAGCGCCGTGGCTCACACGTGGCGCGGAGGCCTCGGCAGTGGGTGCTCGCTAAGGCTGGTGGAGCTGGACAACAGCAGCTGCAGGGATTTCTGTGGCTCCTTTCTTTCGGTCCTGGGAAGCTGAGTGCCAGGGAGGGTCTTTGTGTGAAGGATCTGGGCTCTAATGGCACATCTTCCACAGGCACAATGAAGAGCAGGAGGCCTCTGAAAGGACTTGTGGAGTGAAAGTATGGTGTCCTCTGAGCCAGTGGTTTCTCTAGAGCAGGCCCCAGGCAGAGTCACAGGGCCCAGGCGGGAGGACACCGGCATTGCCAAAGCTTGTGCTGCCACATACGACTGAGTTATGCTAAGGTTTTGAGCAAGTCCTAGCTCAGGATGGAAGTAGGGTGCTAAAATTGAAATGCCAAGTCAGCAAGTGCAGCAACTTCCATGGAAATTTGGTCTTAAAATCTACATATGGTAAAAATATAAGCTTGAAATATAACTGGCCCTGTTGATGGAAAGGCTGCAAAAGTGGAAGTATAAAAGGAGAAATATTGAATGTGCAGATGTGCTAGGATCCTGTGTGGAGACAGAGGAAGCTGCTGTGTTTTTTGCCTGTGGAAATTGGGTCAGAAGACACCAAGGAAGATCAAGCGCCCAGCAAGGGGTCCGAGGTTCAGCTGACCAAAGACCAGTGCTGTGCAGCTCTTATCTCGCCTGTCAGGTCAGATATGTATTTTTAGAGGAAGCCTGTACAGTCTGGGGGTTACAAATAAGGCTTTGTTGATACCAGACTGGAGGAGTTGCTGTGTGGGTGCCGCGATAAAGAAGTGTTGGAAGTCATACTTTCCCGGGTCAAGGATGCAGTGTCGTTCTCTGCTGTTTCTGCATTGGGATCCCGGCCGGATGCATGACACAAGCTCATTTTTTTCTCACTTCTCAAAACAGCACTTGCGGTGTCCTCTGAGAGCAGCCGTGCAGGGCAGAGTTGTTCTGCATCCACCAAGAAGTCAAGAGACCTGTGTCCAGTGCCTCCGGCTCTCTCCTCCGCACCATGAAAGCACCCGTCATCCTCTTCATCCTCTTGGCTTTCCTAGACCAAGGTGAGTCTCCTGGCACCGAGGCTGCATGACAGGGGAGAGGACTAGCCCAGGGATGGCTCCAAAAGTGTGAGACAGGGATGTGACCAGGAACGTGGGTGGGAGGAGAAGGCAGCTGGAGTTTCCCACTGAAAGGTTATATCTGCAAGGGGTG
>NW_005843652.1:3049-3756 GCF_000455745.1 Alligator sinensis | reverse complement strand
GATGGTGGGATCTTCACTGGGGGTTGTCAAGCAGAGGCTGGAGGGGCGTCTATTGGGAAAGGGTTGGGGACAGTGACGCGTGTGTCTGTGCAGGGGCTGCACGAGGTGACCCTGGAGGCACGTCCCACCTGCCAGCTGTACAGCACGGAGGTTAGATGTTCACCCCAGTGACAGTGCCTTGTGGGCTGGATTTGAACCCGCCTCCAGCGGAGGGGCAGGCGGCAGTGAAGCGTGATGAGCAGCACCAGGGAGCCACAGGGGTTAATGCATCCCTTGCCCCTGCTGCCAAAGTGCAACCCTGTAACCTGGATTTCAGCAGGGGGTCCTGCCCCTGCTCCCCTCGCCCCCCAAATCCCAGCTGCTCTGGGAGCCCTGCAGGCCTGATGGCACAGCTCAGCTCAGCGCCAAGGGGAGCCCCGAGGGCAGGGACGGGGCAGTAGGCACGGGAGTGATGTGGTGCCCGGGTACTGAGGGGCAATGGGGGAGAGCAATCTGGTGCTGGGGCAATGAGTGACCAGCCAACGTGAGGCAATGCCCCCAGCATCTCGTTCTCCTGTTCTCCCTTCTTCATGCCTCTTCCCTGGAAGCAGCCCCTCACCCCAGCTTCCCTCGCCCCACCTGCTGCTCCCATCCCCCATGCCCGATCGCCGCCCTGACCCCAGACCCCATCCAGCTCCTGGGCCTCCAGCCCCTTCTCTGCTCTTAGG
>NW_005843652.1:2141-3019 GCF_000455745.1 Alligator sinensis | reverse complement strand
TCCCGATGGCTGCAAGCCTCATCCTGTACAGCAGGGCTTTGGACCAAGGGCTTGTGTCGTGGCCAAGCCTCTCAGCCCCAGGACACGTCCCTTTTGGGCTTATCCAGTCACATCCCTTAGACACTGCCTGATCCCTCATGCTCAGATCCTGTGGGGACGGGCACTGCGGGACATGAGTGCTAGGCAGGTGGACAGGGAGGGAATCAGCTGTTTTTGGATCCTCTTTGTAATTGTTTGAGCCTCATCTACCTTTTCGGATCCATTTCCCTGTATTTGGAGCCTTGCCCAAAGGAAAAAAAAAGTGCTCCAGGGAAGACAAGACCACAGAGCTGGGCTCTTTGTGAGTTCAGATCAATGACAGGAATAAGGAAATAGCAAATAAAACTGTTATAAATTAGGGAGCAACTGGGGCAAATGTAGGGCAAACGGGGAGGAAGAAAAGAGAAGGCGGCACCTGCTTTGTCGCTCACGTGGGCTGGCTGCAATAGCGCTCGGAGATGTCCGGAGATGCAGAAGGGAAGCAGGGAGGCAGCAGGTGGTGAAGCAGAGGAGCTGGAAGGAGAAATGGGGGTAACGCTCACTCGAGGGACGACGGTTCTCTTTCCTCCTCCAGGCAGCTCTCTCCAGTGTGAAGTTTGCCATGCGTTAGGGGACAGCTGTTCTGGCTCCATGGAGACCTGCAGTCCTGGCCAAGATACCTGCGGTATTATGAAAAGTGAAACGATAGTAGGTAGGTGAGAGGTACTTTACTTCCCCACCCCCACAACTTCCATTTCCCTAGAAATTAAAGGTCCAGGATGAACTCTCTTGTGAAGTCCTTTGGTGCCCTGTGAAGAGCTTGAGGTGCAGTTACTAACCCCGCCAGGGTTTCCTGCTCC
>NW_005843652.1:0-1060 GCF_000455745.1 Alligator sinensis | reverse complement strand
GCACCTGCTTTGTCGCTCACGTGGGCTGGCTGCAATAGCGCTCGGAGATGTCCGGAGATGCAGAAGGGAAGCAGGGAGGCAGCAGGTGGTGAAGCAGAGGAGCTGGAAGGAGAAATGGGGGTAACGCTCACTCGAGGGACGACGGTTCTCTTTCCTCCTCCAGGCAGATCTTTCCAGTGTGAAGTTTGCCATGCGATAGGGGACAGCTGTTCTGGATCCATGGAGACCTGCCATTCTGGCGAAGATACCTGCGGTATTATCAAAAGTGAAATGACACTAGGTAGGTGAGAAGTACTTTTAAATAGCTTTACTTCCCCACCCCGACATCTTCCATTTCCCTAGAAATCAAAGGTCCAAGATGAAGCCTCTTGTGAAGTCCAGGACCTCCTGACCGTGTCATGGTTGATATATAATGCAGGGAAAGGTCGTGCCGTAACAGGGCAGCGATGATGCCAGTGCAGGGAGGAAAGTCCTTTGGTCACGAGTGTGGTTTGTTAACTCTGTGCCGTGTTCCTCCTTTTTCCAGGGGAAGTGAAGACGCTGACTTACACAAAGTCCTGTCTCACCTCTGATGTGTGTCGCAATCCCTTTCTTAGCATGGACTTTGGGAAAGGAATAAGACAGAGAACCAGTATCGCCTGCTGCACCGGGGAGGCCTGTCGAACTACATCCGTCCAACGTATGTCTCCTCTCTCCTTCTCCCCTCCCCATCCACCCATCACAGGGAGGCTCATGCCTGGGTCACAGTTATGAGTCCTGCTTTGTCCTGAGCTGGCACCAGCCTGGCGGTTTGATAGTATCATAGAAAATGAGGGCTGGAAGGTAGCTCAGGAGGTCACATCTAGTCCAACTCGAAGCAGGACCAGCCCCAACTACACCATCCCAACCAAGGCTTTATCTACCCAGTTCTTTAAATTCTCCAAGGATGGAGAGTCCACCACCTCTCTTTAAACCCCTCAAATGTGGGAGAGCCCCCCCCCTCTCGGGAAAGCCTGTTCCAGTGTTTTACTAGCCTCATCCTGAGAAAGATTTTTCTAATATCTAACTTCAAATATTCTTG
>NW_005843651.1:71695-71913 GCF_000455745.1 Alligator sinensis | reverse complement strand
AGCATTTCAAACATATCTGACCTTCTGCTGCTTAATGGCATCAGTGTACTAGAAATAAGTCAAGTACTAGTTTATTCAAGGGTCTTCCTCCTTCATTTACCCTCACCCCCCACCTTTCAGCTACTTGATTGCATAAAGTTCCTGAAAATGTCTGAGTGATTTCCCCGTGCACAGAACACTTTCATGTGTGTGCAAGAAGCAGGAGTCCATGGCATCCC
>NW_005843651.1:65042-66235 GCF_000455745.1 Alligator sinensis | reverse complement strand
GGGGCTAATTTTACAGGAAATCACAACCAATACCAGATTTCCTGGCAATTGTGGACTTTTTTTTTGCGGTTTCTGCAATATGTGTGAAACTGTGATTTAGGTAGGTCCCTGGTTCCGTATGATGGTGCACAGTGATTGCCAGCATCTTATGTCTAGCTTGTGGGATAAATTTGCATTCAAGTAATATTCAATCTCTTTTATTTAGAATAAAATTGAAACAATAGTGCCTGATAAGACTGTTGGGGCAAAAGCCCCCAGTCTTGCCCGGATCTAACATCATTGAGGAGGAGAATGCAAAACCAGCAGAAAGTTCAGGTTCACATATTTATTTCCTGAGCTGGCTAGGTACCAAGCCTAGTCCCCAGCAGGCTGCTCTAATTTGTATTAGCTGTCACTGGCCACAAGTTGTTATTTTAACTGCCAAAAATGACTAGTGTACAAGATTACATTCATTCAGGATTCTGCCCTTTTCTGCACTTGAAGCCTGCAAGTGGGAATGGCATAATCTTCGTGAAATGTTGGTGGAGATTGACATAGTGAAATACATCAGAATAATGATTTCCAACCACCAAGACCTGAATAGCATATAAATAATTTAAGAAAGCTCATTAGCCCAACTGGGATCTACTGATTATCTAGAAATTGTTACATGATCTCTCTCTGCTAGATACTACAGCAAGCAGCAAAATCCATGAAGATCCTGAAATGAATTCCTGCAGACACAGAGGCACTGCCACTAACTCTTGATTTTAATGCGAGTGTCATAATCTCCAGGGATTCTGCTTTTCTCTGTTTAAAAGTTGCAAACTCTCTGATAAAAATAGCAAATTCTCTAATTAAAAACCTAAATTTTCAGTTTCCCTGTGATTTAAATGACCACCACTAATTTGTATATGCATATGTGTAGCCATATATATTTGTGTGTGTGTGTATCACTTGAACACAAAGTTTTATTGATATATTTACAATTTTAAAGCAATTTGGAAGCCTACCAGTGTCTCAATCACTATAACAAACTAAATTCTAAATGCCTATAAATTTTAGCATTTGATTTTGGGTTTCTTATCGTGGAAAATTGGAGCTTCCCCTGCCCCCTTCATTCACCAGGATGCAGGTCCAGCTGCAGCTGTCCTCCCCAGCTGCTTTGTGGCAGTGAGCAGCCTTGATAGGCTGGTACCCAGCTCATGCTATTA
>NW_005843651.1:61241-63671 GCF_000455745.1 Alligator sinensis | reverse complement strand
TTTGCAACACAAAAGACAAATGTTTGGGCCTGACAACCAAAGCTCTTTATGTTTTGTATAGAATTAAGGTTTGGGGTTTTGTGAATATGTTATTTATATGTGTGTGTGTGTGCATGGTAATGCTGCATGTTAATGCAACACTGCTTCTGAAAAGATCTCCTGTTCTGACTGCTGTCTGCTGGGCCACATCTGTACTCCTGTTAAATTAGGTGTAACTCCAACTTTTGACCAGTTCCCTGGAATTATTGTGGATTTACACAGATGTAAGAAGGAATTGGCCTTCCACCTTTATAGTTAGTGTTGATAAGAACAGCAAACTTTCACTGCTATCTTTTACTGCTTTGATCTCTTGTTTCACTGTGACAAAGATTTATTTTGTCATCCTGGACTAGAAACTGTGACTAAACTTGAGGTGGTGTGGTGTCAGCTGACTGTGCTGGGTCCCTTGTGCCGACAAACAGCAAAAGCAATGCAACCTGATAAGCAGAGCAGCAAAGCAGCTGTTTCTGTGTTGTGTGCTGCTGCACATTTTATGCATGGTAAAAGTTTAAGAGGAGGGAAAACTTTGGACTTGGAGGATGTACAAAGTACTTGCTCCAAAAGGTAATTCTTGAAGTGGAAATTAAAATTAAGCTAGAGAAATTTAGGAAGCATTTGCACAAGTGCCTTAAAAAGGGGAGAACAGTGGTGTGAGGATTTTTTTTAGATACTGGAAAACAAGAAGTTGAAGAAGAGTACTTCAATATTAGCTACAAATACAAGCTAACTGTGGCATGGAAGCCAGCTGGGCTTTGTACTGCTTGAATATGAACAATTAGAGATTTCAGTTTGTGATTTGCATCTTGCTTCTTAGACAGTTTGGTTGTATAGCGATCTTGAGGTTAGATAAAGCCGTATCACCTGCTCGGACAGCAAGTACAGCAAAAGTATGCAGAGTACAAATTAGAAGGCAGAATAATGCAAGAGGCAAGGGGGTAATCTTTATCCCAGCCATGCAGTTGGTCCAGTAAGGTTAGACACGTTTTTCAATGCAAAACATTTTTCATCAGGTCACTGAAGAATCGCTCCCAGCACTACCAAGGCAAAATAACACATCTATCTTGCCATTCGAGTTATCTGGTACAAGGCCGTCCCTGTTTATCCATCTGAGGGCTCTACTGTTGATGAAGAACGTTTCTGTATTTACAGGCAGGTTTTGCTTGAGAATTTCAAATAGAATCACGGAAAAGTGTCACTGGAAGAGGCCTCCAGAGGTTTCTTCAGTGCACCCCTCTTCCACACTCATCATTAGTTTTGGTAATGAAGCCTGTTAGTCCTACTCCAAGTCAGGCGTTAGGACCAGGTATGGCCTGCGCTGAGAATTCTGGTTATTTCCCATTTACTCCAGTAGGAGCTGGACTGGGGCTAGGTGGGATTGGAAATGTGAGGTGCAGAATGTGCAAGGGCATGCAGTGACCCTGTGGCAGAGTAAATGCCTGGTCTGAACATGGGAGCCCCAATCCAGAAATGATGCAAGTCTTACTTAATATTGATAGAACATTACAAGCTACAACTTGCTGTAAAAATATGCTAAAGCAGAGCTCATTGGTTGCCTCAATCCCATTTCTGTAACTTAATGTTTCCTTCTTTAACAAAAGATAGGACAGGAAATGTAACACTGCGTTTCGGCCATTATTCCAAGTGCGTCTTGAACCATACCTTTTATCCAAGCTTCCTAAAGGTTTAAGGGACTTTGGAACTAGATCCAGATGTCATGCCTTACCTGTTACCTCTTGCCTTTTGTGGCCCAGATTTTTAAGGGATCCTACAGTTATCTTCTCAGTTTCCCAGAGCCCACATTCGGGAATCTACTTTCCCAAGCAGTCAGCACCCAACCACTCTCATTGTGACAATGATAGACAGATTTGCTAACGAGCGAATCTCTTTTAAAAAGCTAGTCACAAATAGTATGTGAAGATATTAGCCATACCTGATCCATGATAATGTGACTTAATTGAAGCTGTGTGATTGTAGTTCAGGTGTAGCTTGTGCACATGTTCACCAGTGCTGGGAGATATGTTGGGAACCCCAATCTAAGTAATTTGGGGTTGGTGGGATCATTGGAGGTGCTGGTGGATCTGTACAGAGTAGGGTTTGGTGGGTTTGCTGTTGCTCATCCACGAGTGGGGGAGTCTGGGGGCTGAAAGTAGCCCAGTCAGGGTTATGAGGGTCAAAGGAGTGTGGCCCTAGAGCTGGGACTAGTGGCTGGGCTTTCCCAGCCTTAGGACTGCGCTCTGAACTTGTGCAGATGTTCAGCAGATTGGGTTTAAACCATTCCTGATCTGACATAATTTGCTGCCTTGGATGAACTAATTCAGATCAGCCTGGCCATTGTTTGCCAGAACTAACCCCCCTGAATGTCTGTAAAGATCAACAGTTAGATTGACCTAA
>NW_005843651.1:57947-59856 GCF_000455745.1 Alligator sinensis | reverse complement strand
TTGGAAGACTGTTCTGGGTTGCACCTCAACCTGAAGAGTCTTTCCATTGACTTGTATTGATCTGTTTGGTTTCATGCTGTATTAACTATCCATCCTTGAGGATAAGGAGCATGCTTCCTGCCATTGTGTCTCTTGCCATAAATTTCTTTGCCTTGACCTGAAGCCCTGTCTTGGGGGAGCCCTCCTAATTTTTGGCTGTAGATAGTAAATACACTGGGCAGTGGTTGCTGATTTGTAATGATGGCGATGTCTTTGCAGAGAAGCATACAGCTCATAAGTAATTTATTACTACTATTGTGATAGCAACCATAGGGCCCAATCAGGACCCTATCATACCAGCCATTGTGCAAACAGGACAGTGGCCCATGCCCCATAAAGATCACAATGTAGACTTCAGACAATATCTAACAAGTGGATAAGCCATAAAAGTGAAACTTAGATGGAGAGGAAAGGGAGAAGTGGGATAAGCAGTCAGATAAATTACTACTCAGTAAGCAGTAAGATAAATTAGTACTCAGATATTGGACATTGCAAGTTCTTGGCCCTGATCAACACCAGGTGGTAGTGATTTGCAAGCTGCTATCTTAAAATGTAAGTTAAAAGGGAGCATTTAAGACAAAGTAATGACTCAGCTAATTTTTAAGTAAAAGAATTAATACAGTACTTGAATTAAAGGATCAGTTTGAACACATCCTAAGTCAGCTCTGAGCTAGACAAGTTACATTAGAATGCCAGGCTACATATTGTCACCAAAGCGAACCAGAATATTAGCTTGGATACAGTTTATATTATAAAGTGTATTGATAGTCTTCCAAAATCTAGAGACTTTCACAGACAGTTGGTTTTAAAATTATAGAACTATAACCTCAAATCCAAAAAAGAAAAGAAAATCATAACCAAAAGTCAAGCACTTACTAAAATCATTTCAACAAAGGGAGACTCAAACAGAAAATGTTAACTGAAATATTGTAGTTGTTTAGGAAGACAGAACACTCTACTTGTATTATGTGAAATAAGGTTAAAGAATATGCTATGCCACCTAATACTCCTGTTTCATTTACTATTAACTGCTGTATACCATGTCCATCATGTTATCCTCTATTTTGGAAGGTGGGGCTGTTCTGGGGAGAGAGCAAACAATGCCAGAATAGCAAGCTCCTAGTAAGGCGTATTTCTCTCTCTCTCTCTGTTATATTAGTAATATAAAGATAATCAAGTTGCTGAGCTTTCCCTTAGTAGTAGACATTGAAGCAGAAGGGAGGTGAGTACTGAGATCCCACTGTGAGGAGGGGAAGCTGACAAAGGAAGTTCTTTTTAACACAGTGTGGAATTCAGGTGTGGAACTCGCTGTCAGCTTGCATAGCATCTTGTGGCAGTTTAGCCACATTTAAACAGGGGCGAGACACATTCTTGGAGGTGCATCCATAGCTATTGAGCAAAGGAGTTCAGGGTACAGCCTCCAAATCAGAACTTGCTAGCATGCATTTTGTAAGCATCAATATTCCTTGAATGCAACATTAAACATTCCCTGTATTTAAATTCCATCAGATAGTTCAATTGCAGGGAGACTCCTGGGTGTTTTTTGGTTTGTTTGTTTGGTTTTGTTTTTTGTTACTTTTTTTGCTCAGAATAATAAAAAAATCTTTTTAATCTTTTAGGTTCATCTGAGTGTTCTTCATTGGTGGTGATAAATTGGTTTGGTGACATTGCTGCTGCTTCTAATAGTCCCTGCACATAAATGACTGTCACCTATTCCCTAAGTCTAAAATGTTCTAATAACAGTTACTCTGTTTTCCCTCCAGCCCAATGAACTGAAGCTGATTGCTTGTTTCTTCCACATTCAACTTCAGTTAGGTTTGGCAAAAGTGAAGTGTGTGTGTGTGTACATTTGTGCACACCTTAAGTGGGA